>NW_027013043.1:5000-17371 GCF_036934945.1 Oncorhynchus masou masou
TGGAAGGCCCATGATCCCACACAACAACGAAGGCAGTGCAACAGAGTGGTGGAAGGCCCATGATCCCACACAACAACGAAGGCAGTGCAACAGAGTGGTGGAAGGCCACGTGATCCCACACAACAACGACGCCAGTGCAGAGTGGTGGAAGGCCACATGATCCCACACAACAACGAAGGCAGTGCAACAGAGTGGTGGAAGGCCACGTGATCCCACACAACAACGACGCCAGTGCAGAGTGGTGGAAGGCCCATGATCCCACACAACAACGAAGGCAGTGCAGAGTGGTGGAAGGCCCATGATCCCACACAACAACGAAGGCAGTGCAGAGTGGTGGAAGGCCCATGATCCCAAACAACAACGAAGGCAGTGCAGAGTGGTGGAAGGCCCATGATCCCACACAACAACGACGCCAGTGCAGAGTGGTGGAAGGCCCATGATCCCACACAACAACGACGCCAGTGCAGAGTGGTGGAATGCCACATGATCCCACACAACAACGAAGGCAGTGCAACAGAGTGGTGGAAGGCCACGTGATCCCACACAACAACGACGCCAGTGCAGAGTGGTGGAAGGCCACATGATCCCACACAACAACCACGCCAGTGCAGAGTGGTGGAAGGCCACATGATCCCACACAACAACGAAGGCAGTGCAACAGAGTGGTGGAAGGCCACGTGATCCCACACAACAACGACGCCAGTGCAGAGTGGTGGAAGGCCACATGATCCCACACAACAACGAAGGCAGTGCAACAGAGTGGTGGAAGGCCCATGATCCCACACAACAACGAAGGCAGTGCAGCCGATTGGTGGAAGGCCCATGATCCCACACAACAACGACGCCAGTGCAGAGTGGTGGAATGCCTCGTGATCCCACACAACAACGACGGTTGGGGAGTTTCCTGCCCCTCTCTCCTCCGCTGGCACACGTCAGTTATGCAGGTCATGCAGAAAATAAATGATCCTCTCTGTATTGTAGGGGCCAATGAGTGGTTTGTGTAACAGTAAACCATCATTGGACAGTGCTGCACATTGTGATGTTAGCTCCTCTCTGGCCTGGGACATCCACGGTTACTCTGCGTCCAATCACATTTCTTCCCCCGCGGCGTGTTTTTGCCAGGTTGAATAAAGCCTCATCCACAAAGATGAATGTATGTGCAGTTTGCCTGGCTTCCATCTCTAAAATACAGTACATACTCTCTAAAATACAGTACATCTACAGTTTTACAGTACTTTACATTATGCATAGCTGTGTATGCAAACCCTGTTTGGTTATTAAACAGACATCTTACCTGGACATATTGATACCGGAGTTCATTCACACGTTCCCCGTTTCTCTCAAAGGGAACAACTGCTTCATCCTTATTTGATGTTTCTCTAGGACTCAGGCAACTGTCGTTGAGCTGACCGTATTCTCATTCCCAACAGTGATAATGTCTGCCAGCACTCTGTCCCGAACTTCCCTCCTTTTTATTGCATTGTTGCCAATTATAATGTCAACAATGGCAATTTCCTGCCCATCTGATAATATTCTGCCTCTCCCTCCTGTGGGAGGCAACCTTTGGATCCTACTGGAAAAAACACAAAACAATCAATATATTTCCAAATGTCAGTACATGTAAAAATAAAAATAAATAAAAATAAAAATATGAACATACTGTATTGTACTGTAATATGTAGTTCAATTATCATTGAAGGACACATCTCACCTGTTGTACTATTGATGTAACTGTTGAACGTTGCAGATTTGGTTGCACCCTAAAACCGGCCTCTCTCAAAGAGAGACCGTGGTTTATAACAAGGGCAGTAATTGTGGCCCTTATCTGAGACCATCGCTATTGGTCTTCCTCTCCTTTGTCCTCCACGCATTATCCCTCTCCCTGTCACTCTTCTCTCCCCACCAACCTGTCTCCCTCTCCCTGCCACTCTTCTCTCCTCGCCAACCTGTCTCCCTGCCACTCTTCTCTCCCCACCAACCTGTCTCCCTCTCCCTGCCACTCTTCTCTCCCCACCAACCTGTCTTCCTCTCCCTGCCACTCTTCTCTCCCCACCAACCTGTCTCCCTCTCCCTGCCACTCTTCTCTCCCCACCAACCTGTCTCCCTGACACTCTTCTCTCCCCACAAACCTGTCTCCCTCTCCCTGCCACTCTTCTTCCCCCACCAACCTGTCTCCCTGCCACTCTTCTCTCCCCACCAACCTGTCTCCCTCTCCTGCCACTCTTCTCTCCCCACCAACCTGTCTCCCTCTCCCTGCCACTCTTCTCTCCTCACAAACCTGTCTCCCTGCCACTCTTCTCTCCCCACCAACCTGTCTCCCTGACACTCTTCTCTCCCCACAAACCTGTCTCCCTCTCCCTGCCACTCTTCTTCCCCCACCAACCTGTCTCCCTGCCACTCTTCTCTCCCCACCAACCTGTCTCCCTCTCCTGCCACTCTTCTCTCCCCACCAACCTGTCTCCCTCTCCCTGCCACTCTTCTCTCCCCACCAACCTGTCTTCCTTGATCCATGTTTCCAAACTAAATCATTCCGAAGCCGTCCTCTTTTGTCCGTTTGGTAACGAGACTGGAAACAGGACACTTGGCTTTCAGCTGAAACTGCAATCAGCTGTGTTTGGAATGAATGTCTGCTGAGATGTCCTATGCGTTTCAGTCTGGTTACTGCAGAAATGCACAACATTTGCCATCGTTCTGTTTTGAATGTGTTTTTAAACAGTTTTGGAATCAGTGTGTTAGCTTTTGAAAACATGTGCTGCAAATATAGTTTAGCAGGTGGTGAAGTCTGAATGAGAAAAGAGTTCATGGGAAGAAGAATGTGGTTATTGAATGCATTTTGTGTGAAAGCAATGACAAACTATTCACAGTTTGGCTGATACACACTTCTGTGTCGCCGACTCTGTGAAGAGTTTTGACAATGTTACTCATGTTTTGACCAATGCAGGTTAGCAATTGAAAAAAAACTGTAAAACGTATGTGTGTGTCTGTGTGTCTGTGTGTCTGTGTGTGTGTGTGTGTGTGTGTCTGTCTGTGTGTGTGTGTCTGTGTGTCTGTGTGTCTGTCTGTCTATCTGTCTGTCTGTCTGTCTGTCTGTCTGTCTGTCTGTCTGTCTGTCTGTCTGTCTGTGTATCTGTGTGTTTGTCTGTGTGCGTGTGTGTGTGCTAAAGCTGTTCTCTTATCTGGAGGGTAACACAGGAACTGAATCAACACAAGACAGGAAGACGATATCACCCTGACCACCACCATACTGTTTACACACACAAAGACACACACGCACACCTACACACACACCTACACACACACACACACACAGCGTGACCATAGTGCACCACTAACAATCGCACAATGCCCTGTCAGAGGCCATTATTCTGGGCAGGATGTGAATTTACAGCATATGTGGCATGGGAGTAATGACACACAAATAACTCACACAGCCTGACACGCAACACACAGTGACCAACATGCCAATTACACACGGAGTACCACAGGAGGCTGGTGCCACCTTAATTGGGGAGGACGGGCTCGTGGTAATGGCTGGAGCAGAATGAATGGAATGGTATAAAATACATCAAAACATATGGTTTCCATGGTTTCCATGAGTTTGATGCCACTGCATTCGCTCCCTTTATGAGCCGTCCTCCCCTCAGCAGCCTCCACTGACGAGTATACAAAATATTAAGAACACCTGCTCTTTCCATGACAGGAAAAAAATAAGAATTTTTTTATGCCTTGAGACAATTGAGACGTGGATTGTGTGTGTGTGTGTCATTCAGAGGGTCAATGGGCAAGACAAAATATTTAAGTGCCTTTGAACGGGGTATGGTAGTATGTGCCAGGCACACTGGTTTGTGTCAAGAACTGCAACGCTGCTGGGTTTTTCCACACTCAACAGTTTCCTGTGTGTATCAAGAATGGTCCACCACCCAAAGAACATCCAGCCAGCTTGACACAACTGTGGGAAGCATTGGTGTCAACATGGGCCAGCATTCCTGTGGAACGTCTTCAAACACCTTATAGAGTCCATGCCCAACGAATTGAGGCTGTTCTGAGGGCAAAAGGGGTGCAACTCAATATTAGGAAGGTGTTCTTAATGTTTTGTCCACTCAGTGTATAAACTACTGTTGACCAGAGCCAACAACAACCTATTCTCCACTGTGGGGAAAATGTTATAATTTGAGAGGCAACCCTCAAAAATGAAAACAGACGCACAACTATATTTGTTAGAAAATAACACCTCCTTAAACTACTTTGACTGTGGATACCAATCGTTAGCCCTCTGAGCTGAAGCCAAGGCCCACCTACACAGAGAGGACTACTGTACGTTAGCCCTCTGAGCTGAAGCCAAGGCCCACCTACACAGAGAGGACTACTGTACGTTAGCCCTCTGAGCTGAAGCCAAGGCCCACCTACACAGAGGACTACTGTACGTTAGCCCTCTGAGCTGAAGCCAAGGCCCACCTACACAGAGAGGACTACTGTACGTTAGCCCTCTGAGCTGAAGCCAAGGCCCACCTACACAGAGAGGACTACTGTACGTTAGCCCTCTGAGCTGAAGCCAAGGCCCACCTACACAGAGAGGACTACTGTACGTTAGCCCTCTGAGCTGAAGCCAAGGCCCACCTACACAGAGAGGACTACTGTACGTTAGCCCTCTGAGCTGAAGCCAAGGCCCACCTACACAGAGAGGACTACTGTACGTTAGCCCTCTGAGCTGAAGCCAAGGCCCACCTACACAGAGAGGACTATAAGACAAAATAAATAAGACACTTCCTGTTTCTGTTTGAGTGTTTGTTTTATAGCTGACTGATTCTGTGAGGCTTGTCAACCACAACATGTTGGTTAAATAATTCCACAAATCCGTCTGTTTTTAATCTTAGCTATGCAGTAATAAATTATTCACGCTTGTTGTTCATTAGAACAAACTATCTGCTGTTACTTCAAATGTAGCTAGTGTTGTAAGAATATTATGAAGATATGTACACAACGCAGAGTACTAAAGGTCCACAGAGTACCAAAGGTCAACAGAGTACTAAAGGTCCACAGAGTACCAAAGGTCCACAGAGTACCAAAGGTCAACAGAGTACTAAAGGTCAACAGAGTACTAAAGGTCAACAGAGTACTAAAGGTCAACAGAGTACCAAAGGTCAACAGAGTACTAAAGGTCCACAGAGTACCAAAGGTCAACAGAGTACTAAAGGTCAACAGAGTACCAAAGGTCAACAGAGTACTAAAGGTCAACAGAGTACTAAAGGTCAACAGAGTACTAAAGGTCAACAGAGTACCAAAGGTCAACAGAGTACCAAAGGTCAACAGAGTACCAAAGGTCAACAGAGTACCAAAGGTCAACAGAGTACTAAAGGTCAACAGAGTACTAAAGGTCCACAGAGTACTAAAGGTCAACAGAGTACTAAAGGTCAACAGAGTACTAAAGGTCAACAGAGTACTAAAGGTCAACAGAGTACCAAAGGTCAACAGAGTACTAAAGGTCAACAGAGTACTAAAGGTCCACAGAGTACTAAAGGTCAACAGAGTACTAAAGGTCAACAGAGTACTAAAGGTCAACAGAGTACTAAAGGTCAACAGAGTACCAAAGGTCAACAGAGTACTAAAGGTCAACAGAGTACCAAAGGTCCACAGAGTACCAAAGGTCAACAGAGTACTAAAGGTCAACAGAGTACTAAAGGTCAACAGAGTACTAAATGTCAACAGAGTACCAAAGGTCAACAGAGTACTAAAGGTCAACAGAGTACCAAAGGTCAACAGAGTACCAAAGGTCAACAGAGTACCAAAGGTCAACAGAGTACTAATGGTCAACAGAGTACTAAAGGTCAACAGAGTACTAATGGTCAACAGAGTACTAAAGGTCAACAGAGTACTAAATCTCAACAGATTACTAAAGGTCAATAGAGTACCAAAGGTCAACAGAGTACTAAATGTGGTACGTCGTTAGTGGTAGAATGACCGGACCAAGGTGCAGTGTGGGAGGCGGTCATTTTCTTTATTAAATGTTCCACCAAAAAAAACAACACAACGACCGTAAAGTTTCGGAGTGCAACACACAAAGACAAGATCCCACACAGAAGGAGGGAAAGGGCTACCTAAGTATGATCCCCAATCAGAGACAACGATAGACAGCTGCCTCTGATTGGGAACCATACCAGGCCAACAAAGAAATAGAAAAACTAGAATGCCCACCCAAATCACACACTGACCTAACCAAATAGAGAAATAAAAAGGCTCTCTAAGGTCAGGGCGTGACAAAAGGTCAACAGAGTACTAAAGGTCCACAGTGTACCAAAGATCAACAGAGTACTAAAGGTCCACAGAGTACCAAAGGTCAACAGAGTACTAAAGGTCAACAGAGTACTAAAGGTCAACAGAGTACTAAAGGTCAACGGAGTACCAAAGGTCAACAGAGTACCAAAGGTCAACAGAGTACCAAAGGTCAACAGAGTACCAAAGGTCAACAGAGTACTAAAGGTCAACAGAGTACTAAAGGTCAACAGAGTACTAAAGGTCCACAGAGTACCAAAGGTCAACAGAGTACTAAAGGTCAACAGAGTACTAAAGGTCAACAGAGTACTAAAGGTCAACAGAGTACCAAAGGTCAACAGAGTACTAAAGGTCAACAGAGTACCAAAGGTCAACAGAGTACCAAAGGTCAACAGAGTACCAAAGGTCAACAGAGTACTAATGGTCAACAGAGTACTAAAGGTCAACAGAGTACTAATGGTCAACAGAGTACTAAAGGTCAACAGAGTACTAAATCTCAACAGATTACTAAAGGTCAATAGAGTACCAAAGGTCAACAGAGTACTAAATGTGGTACGTCGTTAGTGGTAGAATGACCGGACCAAGGTGCAGTGTGGGAGGCGGTCATTTTCTTTATTAAATGTTCCACCAAAAAAAACAACACAACGACCGTAAAGTTTCGGAGTGCAACACACAAAGACAAGATCCCACACAGAAGGAGGGAAAGGGCTACCTAAGTATGATCCCCAATCAGAGACAACGATAGACAGCTGCCTCTGATTGGGAACCATACCAGGCCAACAAAGAAATAGAAAAACTAGAATGCCCACCCAAATCACACACTGACCTAACCAAATAGAGAAATAAAAAGGCTCTCTAAGGTCAGGGCGTGACAAAAGGTCAACAGAGTACTAAAGGTCAACAGAGTATTTTTTAACAATCAAAATTAACAATCAAAATAGTGTTTTTCTGTAATAGGGAATTAATGATCAATGGGTCAGAGACATGGCAGGAATTTTTCTAGGCATCAAGCCTGAAACAGGATACTTGTTATTTGGCCATTGGCCCAGTGTTATTTCAAGGAATTGTAATTGGTCAACCACGGGCTAGGGCGGGGTTATAAAACTACACACTGTCTCTTTGTTCTGTGGAGAGAACCACTGAGGACAGGGGAGAATGAACATCCACCTCTCAGCATAACATCTATGATATTTCCTCTTTAAATAAACACATTCTTCTCCCCCTGATTTGCCGTGGGGTCTGTGTTATTGAAGAGTAACATCAACTGTTAACAGTGTTGTTTACACTCTTACAAATTATCAGAAAAATAATATTCATAATAATAAACTTCCTTTTTCTTGATATCATTCTTATTGTTATTGTTACTATAATCATTAGAATAATAAGTAATGTCATTATCATTAGAAGACTTAGTATAGCAGCCTCTTATAACCACCATGTCATTATCATTAGAAGACTTAGTATAGCAGCCTCATATAACCAACATGTCATTATCATTAGTATAGCAGCCTCTTATAACCACCATGTCATTATCATTAGTACTTAGTATAGCAGCCTCTTATAGCCACCATGTCATTATCATTAGTACTTAGTATAGCAGCCGTATAACCACCATGTCATTATCATTAGTACTTAGTATAGCATCCTCTTACAACCACCATGTCATTATCATTAGTACTTAGTATAGCAGCCTCATATAACCACCATGTCATTATCATTAGTACTTAGTATAGCATCCTCTTATAACCACCATGTCATTATCATTAGTACTTAGTATAGTTGCATCTTATAACCACCATGTCATTATCATTAGTACTTAGTATAGCAGCCTCTTATAACCACCATGTCATTATCATTAGTACTTAGTATAGCAGCCTCTTATAACCACCATGTCATTATCATTAGTACTTAGTATAGCAGCCTCTTATAACCACCATGCCATTATCATTAGTACTTAGTATAGCAGCCTCATATAACCACCATGTCATTATCATTAGTAGTTAGTATAGCAGCCTCTTATAACCACCATGTCATTATCATTAGTACTTAGTATAGCATCCTCTTATAACCACCATGTCATTTTCATTAGTACTTAGTATAGCAGCATCTTATAACCACCATGTCATTATCATTAGTACTTAGTATAGCATCCTCTTATAACCACCATGTCATTATCATTATCATTAGTATAGCAGCCTCTTATAACCACCATGTCATTATCATTAGTGCTTAGTATAGCAGCATCTTATAACCACCATGTCATTATCATTAGTGCTTAGTATAGCAGCCTCTTATAACCACCATGTCATTATCATTAGTGCTTAGTATAGCATCCTCATATAACCACCATGTCATAATCATTAGTATAGCAGCCTCTTATAACCACCATGTCATTATCATTCGAAGACTTAGTATAGCATCCTCATATAACCACCATGTCATTATCATTAGAAGACTTAGTATAGCAGCCTCTTATAACCACCATGTCATTATCATTAGTACTTAGTATAGCAGCCTCTTATAACCACCATGTCATTATCATTAGTACTTAGTATAGCATCCTCTTATAACCACCATGTCATTATCGTTAGTACTTAGTATAGCATCCTCTTATAACCACCATGTCATTATCATTAGTATAGCATCCTCATATAACCACAATGTCATTATCATTAGTATTTAGTATAGCAGCCTCTTATAACCACCATGTCATTATCATTAGTACCTAGTATAGCAGCCTCTTATAACCACCATGTCATTATCATTAGTACTTAGTATAGCATCCTCTTATAACCACCATGTCATTATCATTAGTACTTAGCATATCATCCTCTTATAACCACCATGTCATTATCATTAGTACTTAGCATAGCATCCTCTTATAACCACCATGTCATTATCATTAGTACTTAGCATAGCATCCTCTTATAACCACCATGTCATTATCATTAGTACTTAGTATAGCATCCTCATATAACCACCATGTCATTATCATTAGTACTTAGTATAGCATCCTCTTATAACCACCATGTCATTATCATTAGTACTTAGTATAGCATCCTCTTATAACCACCATGTCATTATCATTAGTACTTAGTATAGCATCCTCTTATAACCACCATGTCATTATCATTAGTATAGCATCCTCATATAACCATCATGTCATTATCATTAGTATTTAGTATAGCAGCCTCTTATAACCACCATGTCATTATCATTAGTACTTAGTATAGCATCCTCATATAACCACCATGTCATTATCATTAGTACTTAGTGTAGCAGCCTCTTATAACCACCATGTCATTATCATTAGTATAGCAGGCTCTTATAACCACCATGTCATTATCATTAGTATAGCAGCCTCCTATAACCACCATGTCATTATCATTAGTATAGCATCCTCTTATAACCACCATGTCATTATCATTAGTATAGCATCCTCTTATAACCACCATGTCATTATCATTAGTACTTAGTATAGCAGCCTCATATAACTACCATGTCATTATCATTAGTACTTAGTATAGCAGCCTCTTATAACCACCATGTCATTATCATTAGTACTTAGTATAGCAGCCTCTTATAACCACCATGTCATTATCATTAGTATAGCAGGCTCTTATAACCACCATGTCATTATCATTAGTATAGCAGGCTCTTATAACCACCATGTCATTATCATTAGTATAGCAGGCTCTTATAACCACCATGTCATTATCATTAGTAGTTAGTATAGCATCCTCTTATAACCACCATGTCATTATCATTAGTATAGCATCCTCATATAACCACCAAGTCATTATCATTAGTATTTAGTATAGCAGCCTCTTATAACCACCATGTCATTATCATTAGTACTTAGTATAGCATCCTCATATAACCACCATGTCATTATCATTAGTACTTAGTGTAGCAGCCTCTTATAACCACCATGTCATTATCATTAGTATAGCAGGCTCTTATAACCACCATGTCATTATCATTAGTATAGCAGCCTCTTATAACCACCATGCCATTATCATTCGAAGACTTAGTATAGCATCCTCATATAACCACCATGTCATTATCATTAGAAGACTTAGTATAGCAGCCTCTTATAACCACCATGTCATTATCATTAGTACTTAGTATAGCAGTCCTCTTATAACCACCATGTCATTATCATTAGTACTTAGTATAGCAGCCTCTTATAACCACCATGTCATTATCATTAGAAGACTTAGCATAGCATCCTCTTATAACCACCATGTCATTATCATTAGTACTTAGTATAGCATCCTCATATAACCACCATGTCATTATCATTAGTACTTAGTATAGCATCCTCTTATAACCACCATGTCATTATCATTAGTACTTAGTATAGCATCCTCTTATAACCACCATGTCATTATCGTTAGTACTTAGTATAGCATCCTCTTATAACCACCATGTCATTATCATTAGTATAGCAGCCTCTTATAACCACCATACCATTATCATTCGAAGACTTAGTATAGCATCCTCATATAACCACCATGTCATTATCATTAGAAGACTTAGTATAGCAGCCTCTTATAACCACCATGTCATTATCATTAGTACCTAGTATAGCAGCCTCTTATAACCACCATGTCATTATCATTAGTACTTAGTATAGCATCCTCTTATAACCACCATGTCATTATCATTAGTACTTAGCATAGCATCCTCTTATAACCACCATGTCATTATCATTAGTACTTAGTATAGCAGCCTCTTATAACCACCATGTCATTATCATTAGTACTTAGTATAGCATCCTCTTATAACCACCATGTCATTATCATTAGTACTTAGCATAGCATCCTCTTATAACCACCATGTCATTATCATTAGTACTTAGCATAGCATCCTCTTATAACCACCATGTCATTATCATTAGTACTTAGTATAGCATCCTCATATAACCACCATGTCATTATCATTAGTACTTAGTATAGCATCCTCTTATAACCACCATCTCATTATCATTAGTACTTAGTATAGCATCCTCTTATAACCACCATGTCATTATCATTAGTACTTAGTATAGCATCCTCTTATAACCACCATGTCATTATCATTAGTACATACATTACATTTAAGTCATTTAGCAGACGCTCTTATCCAGAGCGACTTACAAATTGGTGAATTCACCTTCTGACATCCAGTGGAACAGCCACTTTACAATAGTGCATCTAAATCATTAAGGGGGGGGTGGTGAGAAGGATTGCTTGTCTTATCCTAGGTATTCCTTGAAGAGGTGGGGTTCAGGTGTCTCCGGAAGGTGGTGATTGACTCCACCGCTGTCCTGGCGTCGTGAGGGAGTTTGTTCCACCATTGGGGGGCCAGAGCAGCGAACAGTTTTGACTGGGCTGAGCGGGAACTGTACTTCCTCAATGGTAGGGAGGCGGAAACAGGCCAGAGGTGGATGAACGCAGTGCCCTTGTTTGGGTGTAGGGCCTGGATCAGAGCCTGGAGGTACTGCGGTGCCGTTCCCCTCACAGCTCCGTAGGCAAGCACCATGGTCTTGTAGCGGATGCGAGCTTCAACTGGAAGCCAGTGGAGAGAGCGGAGGAGCGGGGTGACGGGAGAGAACTTGGGGAAGGTTGAACACCAGACGGGCTGCAGCGTTCTGGATGAGTTGTAGGGTTTAATGGCACAGGCAGAGCCCAGCCAACAGCGAGGTTGCAGTAATCCAGACGGGAGATGACAAGTGCCTGGATTAGGACCTGCGCCGCTTCCTGTGTGAGGCAGGGTCGTACTCTGCGGATGTTGTAGAGCATGAACCTACAGGAACGGGCCACCGCCATGATGTTGGTTGAGAACGACAGGGTGTTGTCCAGGATCACGCCAAGGTTCTTAGAACTCTGGGAGGAGGACACAATGGAGTTGTCAACCGTGATGGCGAGATCATGGAGCGGGCAGTCCTTCCCCGGGAGGAAGAGCAGCTCCGTCTTGCCGAGGTTCAGCTTGAGGTGGTGATCCGTCATCCACACTGATATGTCTGCCAGACATGCAGAGATGCGATTCGCCACCTGGTCATCAGAAGGGGGAAAGGAGAAGATTAATTGTGTGTCGTCTGCATAGCAATGATAGGA
>NW_027013044.1:0-17369 GCF_036934945.1 Oncorhynchus masou masou
GAGTCAGACCAGGTTTACAGGTTAGGACAATTGTTCTACTCAGATATGGATTGTTGTTCCGTTATTGTCACTCATTACGTGTTAAACTTGATATAGTCGTACGCACTGTTGCTTTTTCCTGGGAATTTTCCCAAGTTTCATACTTTTACAGTTAACTTCCAAATATGGATGATTGGTTTTGTTTGGATCAGGTATCTATATTAAGTACTTATTCCATTGTTGTAACTATGCATCTCTGCAAAGTCCTGATTCTATCCGATGCTAAATGTCTCAAGGATGAAATATGAAACTGTAAATTGCCCCAGATACAGAAAGGAGTGTCTACTAAGTTGATAAATAATGTAGGTCTCTGTAAGGGGTAAATCCAGGTTCTTTCCAAAAGTGTGTGTGTGTATGTGTGTGTGGGGATGCGTCTGTAGATGTGTGTGTATGTGTGTGTGGGGATGCGTCTGTAGATGTGTGTGTGGGGATGCGTCTGTAGATGTGTGTGTGGGGTAGCGTCTTTAGATGTGTGTGTTGATAAGTCTGTAGATGTGTGTGTATGTGTGTGTGGGGATGCGTCTGTAGATGTGTGTGTATGTGTGTGTGGGGTAGCGTCTGTAGATGTGTGTGTATGTGTGTGTGGGGTAGCGTCTGTAGATGTGTGTGGGGATAAGTCTGTAGGTGTGTGTGTATGTGTGTGTGGGGATGTGTCTGTAGATGTGTGTGCGAGCAACTTACGGACTTGATTGATGAGTTTTACATTTATAGTCTACCAATTAGACTCAGATGTCACTCCCGAACAAAGTAAACAACTTATCCAACCCATATACCGTTTACCTTCCTTATGCAAAACTCATGGTTGCGTGAAAGCAATGTGATGTGTTTAAAATGTCCCATATACAGTATTATCCAGAAACTGTGCCATGGTTATGCATGTGTGTGTGTGTGTGTGTGTTCATTTACTGACAAGGTGTTGAGGTCCAGGTGTCTGTTGGCTCCCAGGTGTTACAGTACAGAGATGTGCTGCTGCTTTAGATTGGGGACTAAATGTAACCTTCATGGGAGAAGACAGTCATTCGCTGTTCTCTTTCCCGAAATGTGCACTTGGTCACTTCCCTTCATGGATTAGATATTGAAGGTGGTAAAATAAATGCTTGTTTTTTTAAGGGCTTACTAAGAAAAACTTCCAAAAGGACTAATTCAAGGCACAATTGTATTATTTCTATAAGACTGGTATAAGAAATATGGTGTGTGAAAACTGCCTCTAGCACATGTTTACATCAATCCAATGTTTTCAAATGTGTGGGCATGTCACGTCTGGTCAAGGTGGGTGGAATCAGGTACAGAGAGCAGAAATGCGAATAATAAAGTTTATTCTCCGGTGTACAAAACAACAGTCAACCCAAAAGCAAGACAGGGTGAAAATCTCCAAAACAGGGAAAAGATAACCGGGAGAAAAACAAACAGCCAACACCGACAGACAAAACGAAATGACAAAATAACAATCCCGCACAAAACACAAGGGCGGGACAACCTACATAAATACAGATACTAATTAACTAAACAACACACAGGTGAAACCAATTAGACAAAACCAACAGATACACGAAAAAAGGATCAGTAGTGGCTAATAGGACGGTGACGACGACCGCCGAGCACCACCCGAATGGGCAGGAGAGCCAACTTCGGCGGAAGTCGTGACAGGGCAGGAGTGCAACAGTTTGGGAGAAATGACAGATAATTGGGACACAGGGACAGACAGAGATGAACAGCTTCTTTATTCCCCAGTGGATGTACAGGTAACTGACTAAATAAACACCGGAGTAAATGAGGGGATACAAAGTATATTGAATGCAGGTGCTTCCACACAGGTGTGGTTCCTGAGTTAATTAAGCAATTAACATCCCATCATGCTTAGGGTCATGTATAAAAATGCTGGGCAGGCCATTATTTTGTCTACCATGGCTATGCCCCCGTAGGATGATATTGCCTCCATCCACAGGGCACAAGGGGTTACTGAATGGTTTGATGAGCATGAAAACTATGTCTGCCATTGCTGTCTGTTAGCAGACCTCAACCCAACTTAACACTTATGGGAGATTCTGGAGAGGCACCTGAGACAGTGTTTCCCACCAACTTCAACCATTTCTGGTGGAAGAATGGTGTTGCATCCCTCCGAACGAGTTCCAGACACTTGTAGAATCTATGAAAAGTCTCATTCTGTCTGTTCTGGCTCTTGGTGGCCCAACGCCCTATTAAGACTGTTAATGTTGCAGTTTCCTTCACCCTTATATTGTAATGTTGTGGTTGCTGTCTATTATATTTCTCTTGTCAGATAGAAAGTAACAGCAGAAGGTTCACAGCGGTAGCTGTTGGCTGAGAGTACTCTGGTCTACACAGCATCACGTTGCCACGGCAACTCCCCACTTTTTAAAAACTACCTCTATGTTACATGCAGTTCAGATTGCAAATAGCCACCAGGCACACACTCGGTGAATCAACGTTTTCAATGAAATGACGTTGAACCAACGTAGAATAGACGTTGAATTGACGTCCGTGCCCAGTGGGAAATTTCCAGCCATTAACAAGCAATGAGCTTTCTGTGAATGTTGTTATCTCCGGCCCCAGCCAGTCTTATAAGATCTCCACAGCCCACTTCCTATTACCACTGACAGTTGCTGTGTCTGTGAGGGTTACTGTATCTCACTCTGTTTTACAGTCCGTGTCTGTGACTGTGTCTGTGACTCTGTGTCTGGTCTGCTAATGTGACATACAGGAGAACTGTAGAGCAGAAACCCTGATGTGAAATAGAACTGTAAACCCATGTCAGCTTGGGAGACAGAAAGTTAAAGGCCTATTGTGTCAGCAATTCTGTGTGATTGAGATGTTTTATTTCCAATTTCGACGTAAAGGCCTAAACAATGAATGGCATAACACATGATGTCACAACACATCACAGTTACAGACATACAGCCCTGGGACCTACTGTAGTCTAATGAGAACATGTTCTTCTCTCTGCATTAAGCCCTGGGACCTACTGTAGTCTAATGAGAACATGTTCTTCTCTCTGCATACAGCCCTGGGACCTACTGTAGTCTAATGAGAACATGTTCTTCTCTCTGCATTAAGCCCTGGGACCTACTGTAGTCTAATGAGAACATGTTCTTCTCTCTGCATACAGCCCTGGGACCTACTGTAGTCTAATGAGAACATGTTCTTCTCTCTGCATTAAGCCCTGGGACCTACTGTAGTCTAATGAGAACATGTTCTTCTCTCTGCATACAGCCCTGGGACCTACTGTAGTCTAATGAGAACATGTTCTTCTCTCTGCATTAAGCCCTGGGACCTACTGTAGTCTAATGAGAACATGTTCTTCTCTCTGCTTACAGCCCTGGGACCTACTGTAGTCTAATGAGAACATGTTCTTCTCTCTGCATTAAGCCCTGGGACCTACTGTAGTCTAATGAGAACATGTTCTTCTCTCTGCTTACAGCCCTGGGACCTACTGTAGTCTAATGAGAAGATGTTCTTCTCTCTGCTTACAGCCCTGGGACCTACTGTAGTCTAATGAGAACATGTTCTTCTCTCTGCATTAAGCCCTGGGACCTACTGTAGTCTAATGAGAACATGTTCTTCTCTCTGCATACAGCCCTGGGACCTACTGTAGTCTGAGAACATGTTCTTCTCTCTGCTTACAGCCCTGGGACCTACTGTAGTCTAATGAGAACATGTTCTTCTCTCTGCATACAGCCCTGGGACCTACTGTAGTCTAATGAGAACATGTTCTTCTCTCTGCATACAGCCCTGGGACCTACTGTAGTCTAATGAGAACATGTTCTCTCTGCATAAAGCCCTGGGACCTACTGTAGTCTAATGAGACCATGTTGGTCCCTGGGCCTGTCTGTAATGTGTGTCTAGATGTTGGTCTCTGTGCCTGTCTGTCATGTGTGTCTGGATGAGAGAGGGTCGGTTGATCGGCCGCACCTCCTTCATAGTGTCTCCTCCTCCCTTCATGTACTGAAACCAGGTCAGTCCCACTATCTCCCTCAGCACTACCTACTAAAACTCTCCCTATCTCTCACTTTCTCTCTCTCCTTTTATCTCTTTTTGTTCTCTCTCTTTTTTGGTCTTTCTCTCTGAGATACACTTTCTCTCTCTCTTCCTTTTACTCATTTCAATTCAATTCAATTTGCTTTATTGGCATAACGTAACGATGTACATACTGCCAAAGCTTACTTTGGATATTTACAATATGAAAATAATAAGAATCAATGGGAACAACAATAACCTAGGGTCAAAATAACCATACATCGAACATTAAAACCTCTCTGGGATATTCGGGACGGTAGAGTCCCACCCCGCCAACAGCCAGTGAAAGTGCAGGGCGCCAAATTCAAAACAACAAAAATCTCATAATTAAAATTCCTCAAGCATACAAGTATTTAATACAATTTCAAAGATAAAATTCTCGTTAATCCAGCCACAGTGTCTGATTTCAAAAAGGCTTTACAGCAAAAGCACCACAAATGATTATGGTCGGCCACCACCAAGTCACAGAAAAACACAGCCATTTTTCTAGCCAAAGAGAGGAGTCACAAAAAGCAGAATTACAGATTAAATTAATCTCTAACCTTTGATGAGCTTCATCAGATGACACTCATAGGACTTCATGTTACACAATACATGTATGTTTTGTTCGATAAAGTGCATATTTATATCCAAAAATCTAATTTTACATTGTCGTGTTAGGTTCAGTAGTTCCAAAACATGCAGTGATTTTGCAGAGAGCCACATCAATTTACAGAAATACTCATAATAAACATTGATAAAAGATACAACTATTATACATGGAACTTTAGTTAAACTTCTCATTTATGCAACCACTGTGTCAGATTTTTAAAAAACTTTACGGAAAAAGCATACCATGCAATAATCTGAGTACAGCGCTCAGAGACCAAACAAGCCAAAAAGCTATCCGCCATATTGTGCAGTCAACAGAAGTCAGAAATAACATTATAAATATTAACTTACCTTTGATGATCTTCATCAGAATGTACTCTCAGGAATCCCAGTTCCACAAAAAATTTGTTCGATAAAGTTCATAATTTATGTCCAAATAGCTCCTTTTGTTAGGGTGTTTGGTAAACAATGCATTATTGCATGCATTATTTAGTGTTCTACGTTGTACACGGAGGATATTTTTGCAGAATTCTGCATGCAGAATTTGGTGTTTATCCCATTTTGTGAAATCTTGGTTGGTGAGTGGAACCCAGACCTCAGAACCATAAAGGGCAATGGGCTCTATGACTGATTCAAGTATTTTTAGCCAGATCCTAATTGGTATGTTGAATTTTATGTACCTTTTGATGGCATAGTTTTACCCAGGAAATTGTCTAAAAGGGATTGAATTTGTTGTTGCCTAATTGTTTTTGATAGGTTTCCAAACTGCAATCCTTCCATCTATAGCATTTCTTAATGTTACTCAGTTCCTTTGGCTTTGATGCCTCATGATTGAGTATTGCTCTGTTCAAGTAGACTGTGATTTTGCTGTGGTCTGATAGGGGTGTCAGTGGGCTGACTGTGAACGCTCTGAGAGACTCTGGGTTGAGGTCAGTGATAAAGTAGTCTACAGTACTACTGCCAAGAGATGAGCTATAGGTGTACCTACCATAGCAGTCCCCTCAAAGCCTACCATTGACTATGTACATACCCAGCGTGCGACAGAGCTGCAGGAGTTGTGACCCGTTTTTGTTGGTTATGTTGTCATAGTTGTGCTGAGGGGGCATATGGGGGAGGGAATGCTGTCATCTGCAGGCAGGTGTTTGTCCCTCTCTCTCTCTTTCTCTCTCTCTCTCATACCCCAAATCTCTGTTTTGTACACCAGCTATCAGTATCACACACTCTGACAGGAGAGGAAAGGAGAAGAGAGGGTATCATGCAGACAGAGGAGAGGAGAACAGGGGAGAGACGTGTGTGGCTGTTTCAGCTCTTTCTGCTGCCTCTGCAGTTATATCAAGGAAAGTGTCAGAGTGAGTGGCTGTAGATTCATCTGGAACAGAGACACTGTTGTCTGAGGAAAGACAGAGCAAACAGAGGCTAACACTGTTCACTGCTTTAGGAAGGGATTGCTGAGGAAGACAAACAGGCTAACACTGATCGCTGCTTTAGGAAGGGAGTGCTGAGGAAGACAAACAGGCTAACACTGATCACTGCTTTAGGAGGGGATTGCTGAGGAAGACAAACAGGCTAACACTGATCACTGCTTTAGGAAGGGAATGCTGAGGAAGACAAACAGGCTAACACTGTTCACTGCTTTAGGAAGGGAGTGCTGAGGAAGACAAACAGGCTAACACTGTTCACTGCTTTAGGAAGGGAGTGCTGAGGAAGACAAACAGGCTAACACTGTTCACTGCTTTAGGAAGGGAGTGCTGAGGAAGACAAACAGGCTAACACTGTTCACTGCTTTAGGAAGGGAGTGCTGAGGAAGACAAACAGGCTAACACTGATCACTGCTTTAGGAAGGAGTGCTGAGGAAGACAAACAGGCTAACACTGATCACTGCTTTAGGAAGGGAGTGCTGAGGAAGACAAACAGGCTAACACTGTTCACTGCTTTAGGAAGGGATTGCTGAGGAAGACAAACAGGCTAACACTGTTCACTGCTTTAGGAAGGGAGTGCTGAGGAAGACAAACAGGCTAACACTGATCACTGCTTTAGGAAGGGAGTGCTGAGGAAGACAAACAGGCTAACACTGTTCACTGCTTTAGGAAGGGAGTGCTGAGGAAGACAAACAGGCTAACACTGTTCACTGCTTTAGGAAGGGAGTGCTGAGGAAGACAAACAGGCTAACACTGTTCACTGCTTTAGGAAGGGAGTGCTGAGGAAGACAAACAGACTAACACTGATCACTGCTTTAGGAAGGGAGTGCTGAGGAAGACAAACAGGCTAACACTGTTCACTGCTTTAGGAAGGGAGTGCTGAGGAAGACAAACAGGCTAACACTGTTCACTGCTTTAGGAAGGGAGTGCTGAGGAAGACAAACAGGCTAACACTGTTCACTGCTTTAGGAAGGGAGTGCTGAGGAAGACAAACAGGCTAACACTGTTCACTGCTTTAGGAAGGAGTGCTGAGGAAGACAAACAGGCTAACACTGTTCAATGCTTTAGGAAGGGAGTGCTGAGGAAGACAAACAGGCTAACACTGTTCACTGCTTTAGGAAGGGAGTGCTGAGGAAGACAAACAGGCTAACACTGTTCACTGCTTTAGGAAGGGAGTGCTGAGGAAGACAAACAGGCTAACACTGTTCACTGCTTTAGGAAGGGAGTGCTGAGGAAGACAAACAGGCTAACACTGATCACTGCTTTAGGAAGGGAGTGCTGAGGAAGACAAACAGGCTAACACTGATCACTGCTTTAGGAAGGGAGTGCTGAGGAAGACAAACAGGCTAACACTGTTCACTGCTTTAGGAAGGGAGTGCTGAGGAAGACAAACAGGCTAACACTGTTCACTGCTTTAGGAAGGGAGTGCTGAGGAAGACAAACAGGCTAACACTGATCACTGCTTTAGGAAGGGAGTGCTGAGGAAGACAAACAGGCTAACACTGTTCACTGCTTTAGGAAGGGAGTGCTGAGGAAGACAAACAGGCTAACACTGTTCACTGCTTTAGGAAGGGAGTGCTGAGGAAGACAAACAGGCTAACACTGTTCACTGCTTTAGGAAGGAGTGCTGAGGAAGACAAACAGGCTAACACTGATCACTGCTTTAGGAAGGGAGTGCTGAGGAAGACAAACAGGCTAACACTGATCACTGCTTTAGGAAGGGAGTGCTGAGGAAGACAAACAGGCTAACACTGATCACTGCTTTAGGAAGGGAGTGCTGAGGAAGACAAACAGGCTAACACTGATCACTGCTTTAGGAAGGGAGTGCTGAGGAAGACAAACAGGCTAACACTGTTCACTGCTTTAGGAAGGGAGTGCTGAGGAAGACAAACAGGCTAACACTGTTCACTGCTTTAGGAAGGGAGTGCTGAGGAAGACAAACAGGCTAACACTGTTCAATGCTTTAGGAAGGGAGTGCTGAGGAAGACAAACAGGCTAACACTGTTCACTGCTTTAGGAAGGGAGTGCTGAGGAAGACAAACAGGCTAACACTGTTCACTGCTTTAGGAAGGGAGTGCTGAGGAAGACAAACAGGCTAACACTGTTCACTGCTTTAGGAAGGGAGTGCTGAGGAAGACAAACAGGCTAACACTGTTCACTGCTTTAGGAAGGGAGTGCTGAGGAAGACAAACAGGCTAACACTGTTCAATGCTTTAGGAAGGGAGTGCTGAGGAAGACAAACAGGCTAACACTGTTCACTGCTTTAGGAAGGGAGTGCTGAGGAAGACAAACAGGCTAACACTGATCACTGCTTTAGGAAGGGAGTGCTGAGGAAGACAAACAGGCTAACACTGTTCACTGCTTTAGGAAGGAGTGCTGAGGAAGACAAACAGGCTAACACTGATCACTGCTTTAGGAAGGGAGTGCTGAGGAAGACAAACAGGCTAACACTGATCACTGCTTTAGGAAGGGAGTGCTGAGGAAGACAAACAGGCTAACACTGTTCAATGCTTTAGGAAGGGAGTGCTGAGGAAGACAAACAGGCTAACACTGTTCACTGCTTTAGGAAGGGAGTGCTGAGGAAGACAAACAGGCTAACACTGATCACTGCTTTAGGAAGGGAGTGCTGAGGAAGACAAACAGGCTAACACTGTTCACTGCTTTAGGAAGGGAGTGCTGAGGAAGACAAACAGGCTAACACTGTTCACTGCTTTAGGAAGGGAGTGCTGAGGAAGACAAACAGGCTAACACTGTTCACTGCTTTAGGAAGGGAGTGCTGAGGAAGACAAACAGGCTAACACTGATCACTGCTTTAGGAAGGGAGTGCTGAGGAAGACAAACAGGCTAACACTGTTCACTGCTTTAGGAAGGGAGTGCTGAGGAAGACAAACAGGCTAACACTGTTCACTGCTTTAGGAAGGGAGTGCTGAGGAAGACAAACAGGCTAACACTGTTCACTGCTTTAGGAAGGGAGTGCTGAGGAAGACAACCAGGCTAACACTGATCACTGCTTTAGGAAGGGAGTGCTGAGGAAGACAAACAGGCTAACACTGATCACTGCTTTAGGAAGGGAGTGCTGAGGAAGACAAACAGGCTAACACTGTTCACTGCTTTAGGAAGGGATTGCTGAGGAAGACAAACAGGCTAACACTGTTCACTGCTTTAGGAAGGGAGTGCTGAGGAAGACAAACAGGCTAACACTGTTCACTGCTTTAGGAAGGGAGTGCTGAGGAAGACAAACAGGCTAACACTGTTCACTGCTTTAGGAAGGGAGTGCTGAGGAAGACAAACAGGCTAACACTGTTCAATGCTTTAGGAAGGGAGTGCTGAGGAAGACAAACAGGCTAACACTGTTCACTGCTTTAGGAAGGGAGTGCTGAGGAAGACAAACAGGCTAACACTGTTCAATGCTTTAGGAAGGGAGTGCTGAGGAAGACAAACAGGCTAACACTGTTCAATGCTTTAGGAAGGGAGTGCTGAGGAAGACAAACAGGCTAACACTGATCACTGCTTTAGGAAGGGAGTGCTGAGGAAGACAAACAGGCTAACACTGATCACTGCTTTAGGAAGGGAGTGCTGAGGAAGACAAACAGGCTAACACTGTTCACTGCTTTAGGAAGGGATTGCTGAGGAAGACAAACAGGCTAACACTGATCACTGCTTTAGGAAGGGAGTGCTGAGGAAGACAAACAGGCTAACACTGATCACTGCTTTAGGAAGGGAGTGCTGAGGAAGACAAACAGGCTAACACTGTTCACTGCTTTAGGAAGGGAGTGCTGAGGAAGACAAACAGGCTAACACTGTTCACTGCTTTAGGAAGGGAATGCTGAGGAAGACAAACAGGCTAACACTGTTCACTGCTTTAGGAAGGGAATGCTGAGGAAATGAGATGCATTGTGAGCCCCCGAACCATAAAGAAATGGATTATGGCTAAAATATGCCATATCGTTCCTTTAATGTACAGACTAATACACTTTGAAGATATTCTATAGATTGTGACTCTAAGTATCATTTATCTTTTATGTGTGTGTGTGTGGAGATGATATGGAATGGATTATATAGGAGTCATGGGAGTAATTGGAGCTATTTGCAGAGGTCTGTTTTGCCCTAACTAGTCAAAACTAGAGGTTGATTAATTAGGGCTAATTTCAAGTTTTCATAACAATCGTATATCGGTATTTTTGGTCACTGATTTTGCTGTTTATTTTTTTTTCACCTTTATTTAATCTTTATTTAACTAGGCAAGTCAGTTAAGAACACACTCTTATTTTCAATGACGGCCTAGGAACGGTGTGTTAACTGCCTCCTTCAGGGGCAGAACGACAGATCTTTACCTTGTCAGCTCGGGGGATCTAATCTTGCACAAGAGAGTTAACTAGTCCAACGCAATAACAACCTGCCTCTCATTGCACTCCACGAGGAGCCTGCCTGTTACGCGAATGCAGTAAGCCAAGGTAAGTTGCTAGCTAGCATTAAACTTATCTTATAAAAAACAATCAATCAATCATAATCACTAGTTAACTACACATGGTTGATGATATTACTAGATATTATCTAGCGTGTCCTGCGTTGCATATAATCTTACTGAGCATACAAGCATACAAGTATATAAGTATCTGACTGAGCAGTGGTAGGCAGAAGCAGGCGTGTAAACATTCATTCAAACAGCACTTTCCTTCGTTTTGCCAGCAGCTCTTCGTTGTGCGTCAAGCATTGCGCTGTTTATGACTTCAAGCCTATCAACTCCCGAGATGAGGCTGGTGTAACTGAAGTGAAATGGCTAGCTAGTTAGCACTTGCTAATAGCGTTTCAAACGTCACTTGCTCTGAGCCTGTGGTTGTTCCCCTTCCTCTGCATGGGTAACGCTGCTTCGAGGGTGGCTGTTGTCGTTGTGTTTCTGGTTCGAGCCCAGGGAGGAGCGAGGAGAGGGACGGAAGCTATACTGTTACACTGGCAATACTAAAGTGCCTATAAGAACATCCAATAGTCAAAGGTTAATGAAATACAAATGATATAGAGGGAAATAGTCCTATAATTCCTATAATAACTACAACCTAAAACTTCTTACCTGGGAATATTGAAAACTCATGTTAAAAGGAACCACCAGTTTTCATATGTTATCATGTTCTGAGCAAGGAACTTAAACATTAGCTTTCTTACATGGCACATATTACACTTTTATTTTCTTCTCCAACCCTTTGTTTTTGCATTATTTAAACCAAATTGAACATGTTTCATTATTTATTTGAGGCTAAATTTATTGTATTGATGTATTATAATAAGTTCAAATAAGTGTTCATTCAGTATTGCTGTAATTGTCATTATTACAAATGCATTTTTAAAAATCGTCCGATTAATTGGTATCGGCCTTTTTGTTCCTCCAATAATCGGCATCGGCGTTGAAAAATCATATTCGGTCGACCTCTAGTGAAAACCCTAAAGTCTGTGGATGTTACATGACATAATCAGCATTGTTTTGTGTGTTTGCGTTTGTGTGGCTGTACAGCCTTAGGTTAACCACCAGGGAGTGTGGCAGTACAGCTTTAGGTCAACCACCAGGGAGTGTGGCAGTACAGCTTTAGGTCAACCACCAGGGAGTGTGTGGCAGTACAGCTTTAGGTTAACCACCAGGGAGTGTGGCAGTACAGCTTTAGGTTAACCACCAGGGAGTGTGTGGCAGTACAGCTTTAGGTTAACCACCAGGGAGTGTGGCAGTACAGCTTTAGGTCAACCACCAGGGAGTGTGTGGCTGTACAGCCTTAGGTTAACCACCAGGGTGTGTGTTTGTGTGTGGCAGTACAGCCTTAGGTTAACCACCAGGGTGTGTGTTTGTGTGTGGCAGTACAGCCTTAGGTTAACCACCAGGGAGTGTGTTTGTGTGTGGCAGTACAGCCTTAGGTTTAACCACCAGGGAGTGTGTGGCAGTACAGCTTTAGGTTAACCACCAGGGAGTGTGTGGCTGTACAGCCTTAGGTTAACCACCAGGGTGTGTGTGGCAGTACAGCTTTAGGTTAACCACCAGGGAGTGTGTGGCTGTACAGCCTTAGGTTAACCACCAGGGAGTGTGTTTGTGTGTGGCAGTACAGCTTTAGGTTAACCACCAGGGAGTGTGTGGCTGTACAGCCTTAGGTTAACCACCAGGGAGTGTGGCAGTACAGCTTTAGGTTAACCACCAGGGAGTGTGTGGCTGTACAGCCTTAGGTTAACCACCAGGGTGTGTGTGGCAGTACAGCTTTAGGTTAACCACCAGGGGTTGAATTTTGTTATATTTGTAATAAAAAAATTAGGATCCCCATTAGCCAACGCTGTAATGTTAGCTAATTTTGCTGGGGTCCATCACCAATTAATAAGCCATTACAACCAATTACAAATTATGACTTTACCAACAAGTAGACAATACAGACAATTAAAATACCTGACAAGAAACACATTTAACATTCAGTTGATACTTTCTATTTCCTGTCCAGTCATATGGTCTATCACATTAGATGTTCACTCTATTTCTTGTCCAGTCATATGGTCTATCTCATTAGGTGTTCTTTCTATTTCCTGTCCAGTCATATGGTCTATCTTATTAGATGTTCATTCTATTTCCTGTCCAGTCATATGGTCTATCACATTAGATGTTCATTCTATTTCCTGTCCAGTCATATGGTCTATCCCATTAGATGTTCATTCTATTTCCTGTCCAGTCATATGGTCTATCACATTAGATGTTCATTCTATTTCCTGTCCAGTCATATGGTCTATCTCATTAGATGTTCATTCTATTTCCTGTCCAGTCATATGGTCTATCTCATTAGATGTTCATTCTATTTCCTGTCCAGTCATATGGTCTATCTCATTAGATGTTCATTCTATTTCCTGTCCAGTCATATGGTCTATCTCATCAGATGTTCATTCTATTTCCTGTCCAGTCATATGGTCTATCTCATTAGATTTTCTTTTTTTTTCTTGAAGGTGGATTTACTTGTTGCCTGAGAAATATGAATTGGTATAGAGTTCCATTCAGCTATGGCGCTATATGAAACTGTAGATTTAAGTAGATTTTTCCTTGGCTTGGGTTGTTTTAGATGCCCTGAATTTACCTGTCTGGTTTGGTGGTTATGCGTGTTGCTAGTATGTACTAACTGGCCTGAAAAATACTGTGTTTGAAAAATATATATATATAACATTCCTAAAGAAAATCAGAAGACTGGATAGTAATTTGTTTTCAACATGAAGCCATGAGAGATTCTGATGCATTGGGATAATATTCATACGGTTAGAGCAATGAAGAGATAATCTGGAAGCCCTGTTCTGAGCCATTTGGAGATGTTTTATATCTTTCTTTGCTGCAGATGACCATATAACCGGACAGAACTCTAAGTGTGATAGGATCAGGGATTGACCATATAACTGGACAGAACTCTAAGTGTGATAGGATCAGGGATTGACCATATAACCAGACAGTACTCTAAGTGTGATAGGATCAGGGATTGACCATATTGTAACGGTTTTCTTGAGTTGAAGGAGAGGAGGACCAAAATGCAGCGTGGTTACTATTCATGTTTTTTAATAAGACAACTGAACATAATACAAAACAACAAACGTGGAAAACCGAAACAGCCCTATCTGGTGCAACAAACACAGAGACAGGAACAATCACCCACAAAACCCAACACCAAACAGGCTACCTAAATATGGTTCCCAATCAGAGACAATGACTAACACCTGCTTCTGATTGAGAACCATATCAGGCCAAACATAGAAATAGACAAACTAGACATGTAACATAGAATGCCCACTCAGATCACACCCTGACCAAACAAAACATAGAAACATACAAAGCAGACTATGGTCAGGGTGTGACAGTGTGATAGGATCAGGGATTGACCATATAACTGGACAGAACTCTAAGTGTGATAGGACCAGGGATTGACCATATAACTGGACAGAACTCTAAGTGTGATAGGACCAGGGATTGACCATATAACTGGACAGAACTCTAAGAGTGATAGGATCAGGGATTGACCATATAACCAGACAGTACTCTAAGTGTGATAGGATCAGGGATTGACCATATAACCAGACAGTACTCTAAGTGTGATAGGATCAGGGATTGACCATATAACTGGACAATACTCTAAGTGTGATAGGATCAGGGATTGACCATATAACTGGACAGTACTCTAAGTGTGATAGGATCAGGGATTGACCATATAACCAGACAGTACTCTAAGTGTGATAGGACCAGTGTTATGCTCGTTGATGTAAGGATCGAACCAAGGTGCAGCGTTGTAGGTGTACATCTTACTTTATTTAATGAACACCGAAAAAACAACAAATACAAACAAAATGTAAAGTTTAATAGGGCTAAACAGCACAGTACCAAAACAAGATCCCACAAACTGCAGGTGGGAAAAAGGGCTGCCTAGGTATGATCCCCAATCAGAGACAACAATAGACAGCTGCCTCTGATTGGGAACCATACCCGGCCAACAAAGAAATAGATTGCCCACCAGGGCGTGACAACCACGGATCGACCATATAACTGGACAGTACTCTAAGTGTGATAGGACAACGGATTGAATCACCTGATTAAGTGTGCTAGATGTTACATACTCTGAAAATCTTATTGTAACACCAATTCCCTTACACATCTTAATAACAATATTATGTATGTGTTCTGACCATGATAAAGCTGTGTCCAACATGACACCTAGTAGTTTTGTTTTTTCACTTGCTCTACATGCGTTCTATTCATCAACAAATTCAATTGGAGATCATCAGCAAGCATATACTGTATCTTGAACCAAGTACAATACATTTAGTTTAAAATATGTTCAACAACATTTTGTTCATATCAACTCTCTGCCTCCTTCTTTCCACTCCTCTCCTCTTTTGACCTCACCCTCTCACCTTCCCCCCCTACTCACAAGGCAGGCAATACGCTCAACCTCATCTTTACTAGATGCTGTTCTTCCACTAACCTCATTGCAACTCCCCTCCAAGTCTCCGACCACTACCTTGTATCCTTTTCTCGCTCTCATCCAACACTTCCCACACTGCCCCTACTCGGATGGTATCGCGCCGTCCCAACCTTCGCTCTCTCTCCCCCGCTACTCTCTCCTCTTCCATCCTATCATCTCTTCCCTCTGCTCATACCTTCTCCAACCTATCTCCTGATTCTGCCTCCTCAACCCTCCTCTCTTCCCTTTCTGCATCCTTTGACTCTCTATGTCCCCTATCCTCCAGGCCGACTCGGTCCTCCCCTCCCGCTCCGTGGCTCGACGACTCATTGCGAGCTCACAGAACAGAGCTCCGGGCAGCCGAGCGGAAATGGAGGAAAACTCGCCTCCCTGCGGACCTGGCATCCTTTCACTCCCTCCTCTCTACATTTTCCTCCTCTGTCTCTGCTGCTAAAGCCACTTTCTACCACTCTAAATTCCAAGCATCTGCCTCTAACCCTAGGAAGCTCTTTGCCACCTTCTCCTCCCTCCTGAATCCACCTCCCCCCCCCCTCCTCCCTCTCTGCAGATGACTTCGTCAACCATTTTGAAAAGAAGGTCGACGACATCCGATCCTCGTTTGCTAAGTCAAACGACACCGCTGGTTCTGCTCACACTGCCCTACCCTGTGCTCTGACCTCTTTCTCCCCTCTTTCTCCAGATGAAATCTCGCTTCTTGTGACGGCCGGCCGCCCAACAACCTGCCCGCTTGACCCTATCCCCTCCTCTCTTCTCCAGACCATTTCCGGAGACCTTCTCCCTTACCTCACCTCGCTCATCAACTCATCCCTGACCGCTGGCTACGTCCCTTCCGTCTTCAAGAGAGCGAGAGTTGCACCCCTTCTGAAAAAAACCTACACTCGACCCCTCCGATGTCGACAACTACAGACCAGTATCCCTTCTTTCTTTTCTCTCCAAAACTCTTGAACGTGCCGTCCTTGGCCAGCTCTCCCGCTATCTCCCTCAGAATGACCTTCTTGATCCAAATCAGTCAGGTTTCAAGACTAGTCATTCAACTGAGACTGCTCTTCTCTGTATCACGGAGGCGCTCCGCACTGCTAAAGCTAACTCTCTCCTCTGCTCTCATCCTTCTAGACCTATCGGCTGCCTTCGATACTGTGAACCATCAGATCCTCCTCTCCACCCTCTCCGAGTTGGGCATCTCCGGCGCGGCCCACGCTTGGATTGCGTCCTACCTGACAGGTCGCTCCTACCAGGTGGCGTGGCGAGAATCTGTCTCCTCGCCACGCGCTCTCACCACTGGTGTCCCCCAGGGCTCTGTTCTAGGCCCTCTCCTATTCTCGCTATACACCAAGTCACTTGGCTCTGTCATAACCTCACATGGTCTCTCCTATCATTGCTATGCAGACGACACACAATTAATCTTCTCCTTTCCCCCTTCTGATGACCAGGTGGCGAATCGCATCTCTGCATGTCTGGCAGACATATCAGTGTGGATGACGGATCACCATCTCAAGCTGAACCTCGGCAAGACGGAGCTGCTCTTCCTCCCGGGGAAGGACTGCCCGTTCCATGATCTCGCCATCACGGTTGACAACTCCATTGTGTCCTCCTCCCAGAGCGCTAAGAACCTTGGCGTGATCCTGGACAACACCCTGTCGTTCTCAACTAACATCATGGCGGTGGCCCGTTCCTGTAGGTTCATGCTCTACAACATCCGCAGAGTACGACCCTGCCTCGCACAGGAAGCGGCGCAGGTCCTAATCCAGGCACTTGTCATCTCCCGTCTGGATTACTGCAACTCGCTGTTGGCTGGGCTCCCTGCCTGTGCCATTAAACCCCTACAACTCATCCAGAACGCCGCAGCCCGTCTGGTGTTCAACCTTCCCAAGTTCTCTCACGTCACCCCGCTCCTCCGCTCTCTCCACTGGCTTCCAGTTGAAGCTCGCATCCGCTACAAGACCATGGTGCTTGCCTACGGAGCTGTGAGGGGAACGGCACCGCAGTACCTCCAGGCTCTGATCAGGCCCTACACCCAAACAAGGGCACTGCGTTCATCCACCTCTGGCCTGCTCGCCTCCCTACCACTGAGGAAGTACAGTTCCCGCTCAGCCCAGTCAAAACTGTTCGCTGCTCTGGCCCCCCAATGGTGGAACAAACTCCCTCACGACGCCAGGACAGCGGAGTCAATCACCACCTTCCGGAGACACCTGAAACCCCACCTCTTCAAGGAATACCTAGGATAGGATAAAGTAATCCTTCTCACCCCCCCTTAAATGATTTAGATGCACTATTGTAAAGTGGCTGTTCCACTGGATGTAAGAAGGTGAATTCACCA
>NW_027013045.1:0-17366 GCF_036934945.1 Oncorhynchus masou masou
AGTTTAGGTCACCTAACAGAACAAACTCTGAAGCTAGATGGGGGCGATCAATTCACAAATGGGGTCCAGGGCACAGCTGGGGAGCTGAGGGGGTCGGTAGCAGGCGGCAACAGTGAGAGACTTATTTCTGGGGAGAGTAATTTTCAAAATTAGTAGTTCGAACTGTTTGGGTATGGACCTGGAAAGTATGACATTACTTTGCAGGCTATCTCTGCAGTAGACTGCAACTCCTCCCCCTTTGGCAGTTCTATCTTGATCGGAAGACGTTATAGTTGGGTATGGACATCTCAGAATTTTTGGTGGCCTTCCTGAGCCAGGATTCAGACACGGCAAGGACATCAGGGTTAGCAGAGTGTGCTAAAGCAGTGAGTAAAACAAACTTAGGGAGGAGGCTTCTGATGTTGACATGCATGAAACCAAGGCTTTTTCGATCACAGAAGTCAACAAATGAGGGTGCCTGGGGACATGCAGGGCCTGGGTTTACCTCCACATCACCCGCGGCACAGAGAAGGAGTAGTATGAGGGTGCGGCTAAAGGCAATCAAAACTGGTCGCCTAGAGCATTGGGGACAGAGAATAAGAGGAGCAGGTTTCTGGGCATGGTAGAATATATTCAGGGCATAATGCGCAGACAGGGGTATGGTGGGGTGCGGGTACAGCGGAGGTAAGCCCAGGCACTGGGTGATGATGAGAGAGGTTGTATCTCTGGACATGCTGGTTGTAATGGGTGAGGTCACCGCATGTGTGGGAGGTGGGACAAAGGAGGTATCAGGGGTATGAAGAGTGGAACTAGGGGCTCCATTGTGAACTAAAACAATGATAACTAACCTGAACAACAGTATACAAGGCATATTGACATTTGAGAGAGACATACAGCGAGGCATACAGTAATCACAGGTGTTGAATTGGGAAAGCTAGCTAAAACAGTAGGTGAGACAACAGCTAATCAGCTAGCACAACAGCAGCAGGTAAAATGGCGTTGACTAGGCAATGGGGCCGACAGATAAAACATAAACAAGCAGAATGGACTACCGTGATTAATGGATTAATGGACAGTATGGTTTAATGGATTGTATGGTGAGTAGCCTAGATTGCTAATTTAGAAAAATGGGATTGTCTTTATCGTCCATGTTTAACATTACAAGTAACATTGGAAATCGCCAACTTTCTTTGTCCGTTTCTTTCTTGTAAGCATTTTCCCATCCTGGAGTCTGAGACTTGTGGGAATATGTGGTAGAGAAGTATAATAATATGACTCTTTAACATAAACACTCTTCAAAGTTATCATCATCATCATCATGATTTCTTTTGTTCAGGCATATAGCTAGCTAGGCCTAGCTAGCTAATGTTACCTAGCTAGTTGTTGGATTATCCAGCTAGCAATAATAGTGTTTGCTAACACTAATTAGTTAGCTACATTGAAAAGGAACTAACGTTACTTATAGTGTGTTGACACAAGTAGCTAGCTAGCTGGCAAGCTAACGCTAACATGCTGGGTGTGTCTCAAGTAATACCCTTGGGTAACGGATAACGTTACCAAGAGAACAGGGTTCTGGGAAGATGCGAGTTTGTTGCGAGCGTCTGAAGCGAGCTTCTGCGAGCTTGTTGCGTAGATCTAGACACGATGCCTTAATTCCTTGGATAAATAAATAAATTCACCATTGCATCCCATCCAAAAGTGGGAATGTTTGTGAAACCCTTGCAATGTTGCATGATGGAAAGAGTTTGTCTTATGACCATTTTAAGTGGATTTATAAATCATTATTCAACCAAGCTTAATAGTAATTTGTGCATGTCCAAGTGTAAGCCTATCTCACAATTTGAACGTGTCTAAAATAAAATGTTTTTGCCATTTGGCCAGGGCATCAGACTCCAGAGACCTTGGTTGTGTTTCAAACACTTATCCCCTCAGCCCTCAAATTAAATGGACACTTCTAATAAGTATTATGATGTCCGACGAGTATACACTTACAGGGTTAGGGCGAGCGACAAAGGAATGATTTTTAAAAGGACCGCCCTGGCCCGGAAATCCGTCACTCGTTCACCCCGAGATGATTGTGTTTTCAGCCACCGGTAGCTTGTGGGTGCTTTATATGCGCTACAGTCAATTATGATTACATGTCTACTTATATTAACTATATCATTATTAATATACGCCTACTGTTTGATAGCTAGCAAACTAACGTTAGCATGCCTAGCTACTTCTGAAAAAGGAAAATGTTTTATTTCTACAATTTCCAAAAGCTAATCAAACAAAAACATCATTACTTTTACAAGACGTTTTTGTGCATTAGTAGCACAATTACCAACGCATTTACATTTGTTTTACTTACACTTGTATGTTGACTCCATATTTACATTGAGGTTTTAAGTTTTGGCTGACTTTTCTAGTACCAAAAACTTTCTGCAGCATTGAAGGTCCCAAAGAACACAGTGGCCTCTATCATTCTTAAATCAAAGACGTTTGGAAGCACCAAAACTCTTCCATGAGCTAGCTGGCTGCCCAGCCAAATTGAGCACATTACACAGGGCTCTGTGTAAGTCAGTCATGTACTTCCACACTGATCCTCGACACCCTTTCTGTATGGACCTCTATTTGTGCAAGGGGCCATTGTCATGCTGAAACAGGGAAAGGGCCTTCCCCAAACTGTTGTCACACACAGTTCGTCTAGAATGTCATTGTATGTTGTGGCGGTAAGATTTCCCTTCACTGGAACTAAGGGGCCTAGCCCGAACCATGAAAAACAGCCCCAGACCATTATTCCTCCTCCAACAAGCCTTTAGTTGGCACTTTGCATTGGGGCAGGTAGCGTTCTTCTGGCATCCGCCAAACCCAGATTTGTCCATCGGACTGCCTGATGGTGAAGCGTGATTCATCAATTCGGTGAGCGCGTTTCCACGGCTCCAGAGCTTTATACCACTCCAGGCGACGCTTGGCATTGCACATGGTGATCTCAGGCTTGTGTGCGGCTATTCGGCTACGGAAACCAATTTCATGAGGTTCCCGACGAACAGTTCTTGTGCTGACTTTGCTTCCAGAGGCAGTTTGGAACTCAGTAGTGAGGACAGACGATTTTTACGTACTACGAGCTTCAGCATTCGGCGGTCCCGTTCTGTGAGCTTGTGTGGCCTACCACTTTGTGGCTGAGCTGTTGATGCTCCTAGCTGTTTCCACTTCACAATAACAGCACTTACAGTTGACCAGGGCGCTGTAACAAAGCAGAAATTTGATGAACTGATTTGTTGGAAAGGTGGCATCCTATGACGGTACCATTGAAAGTCACTGAGCTCTTTCAGTAAGGCCATTCTACTGCCAGTGTTTGTCTATGGAGATTGCATGGCTGTGTGCTCGATTTTATACACTTGTCAGCAACGGGTGTGGCTGAAATAGCCGAATCCACTCATTTGAAGTGGCGTCCACATGCACATTTGTATATATAGTGTATTTAGCAAAGATGGGAGAGGCTCTACATTTTGTTATTTTGTTTCTGTAAACCCATTTAACAAACTAAAATGGACTAATGTTGGAATTGTACTTGATTCCAATGCAATACATAAGACTGTAAATACACAACCAGAAGCAATCACATATTTCTCCATAGAGCATGTTCTGATTGGCCAGTGAGGGGCCAAGCCTCAAAACACCCACAAGTTGTTTATTCATCAAATCCCATCCCTTTTGCACGAATGCCAGCAAGTGTGCCGATAATTGTGATAATGAAAATAGCACAAATTTTCCTGACGCACTCCTGAACCTATAGCCTGCGCTTAGATTTACCATTGTGTTAGGTCAAAATATAACCTTTTTTTAAGCAAGAGTAGTGGCAACCAGGGACAGAGTTGTGAGAAAAAATGTGGTTTCTGGGGAAGTACAGGCAGTTACTTCCTTCAAACTGCACACAGAGACATACAAATGGAATCCACAAATTAATCTGACTCTGAGAAAGTAGATAAAGGGCTTGATTGCCAAAATCCCAATGTATACCTTTATGTTCATGGTCAGAATAGCATGGAAACGTGCATAAAATGGATTTACCTTCCATCTAAGCACGCATCACTCGGGTCAGAATCGGCCCCAACTGCCCTGGGCATTTTCAGGAGCAGCTTATAGAGAGAATGTCTGTATACTCACTCAGTGACTATGGTGGACCGGTATATATCTTTGCTGTAGCTCCATCCATCCACACAGTACTCCTGCTCCACCCCAGTGAGGTTGACGCCCAGGCAGGGGATGTAGCCGAGCAGACAGGTTTCTGATCACATCCAGCCTGTATCTGCTGCAATGTTTCTCCTTCTCCCTGTCCGTTCACCTCTATGGGAATGATGGCCTTCCTCCATGCCTTGCTCAGGTTGCCCGAGTCTGGGACAAAACAGTGGTGCGGGGGGGCTGTCCCTAGAAAGATGACGGAGAAGGCGCTGAATCCGTTGGGAATGGTGCTGGCACAGAGCAGAAAGAAGACAGTCTGTTGAAAGGGTCCCCACTCCCCCAGGAAGGCTGTGTTATCCTCATAGCCTCTCATGCTGAGCCAAGGCCTCCTCTTACGGCTGGGTGTTGTAGCTGAGCAAAGCTGCAGCTGTAACCTGTAAACTTGTAAGCTCCTCCCCTCAACACTGTTGATCTCTAGGATAATAATGAGTCAATGACATAAGTCAGCCTCTTTTCATTCTCTGCTCTGACCTTTGTCTACATAAACCATAACACTAAAGATTTACAGCCTCTAGCATTGACTAACTGTCCACATCTGTGTGACTGACTGACTGGCACTCCCGCAGACACTATCAGACGGGACCAAAACACCCAAACTTAAACCAACCTGGCTTGAATCTAAAACTTCCTCAACTAGAATGACTCATTTTTAGAAGTGTAAACTGCGCCAAGATATAAAATAGGTTGTTTAATATTGCCGAATCAGAGTCTTATTACTGTACCTAGCTGGCCTAGACCTTCCCACAGTGAGACTACAGTCAAGTGAGCCGGACACTGTTCTTCGGTTTGCAGTGAATGTTTGTGCGTGAATACACAACGCTACGGTACAGAGTGTTTCTGTTTGGAAACTGAGTCAGATGCACTCTCATGCAAGGTAGCTGCTAATCATTCCAACAAACAGTTTGAAGCACACTTATTCAATGTTCCTTCATCAAAAATGATACCAAATTCATTTTCACGCTTAATTAAAATACTTTGATATCACTGGTAGAGTGAGGCAGTAGCCTAACGGGGTAATATTTTGCAAACATGCACACTCACAACTTCACAGCAAGATCTAAGAGAGATTGATATGATAAAAACATTTTTTTTTTTGGGGGGGTATTTCATTAAACATTTTACACATTTTAAAAAGTGTTAAATAACTACATTTTCTTGCTCCATCCCAATATTCCTTATTTTAAGTATTTATATTAGTGAACTTTGACGACCCCCTGTGTGAGAAAAATATCACTGTAAAAATGACTAGTATAGCCACTAGCAGATTAATAATCCATTGTCATTAACATTGCAAAACATAACATTCCCATATTATGCCAGATCCAACATTGGAAAATAAATGTGTACTGTATATTAAAATGAAATGTTAGGGAACCTTATTCAATTTTAACACCGTAAAAATGTATGGTAAACATTGTCATGTTTTCTACTGGTGGATCACTAGTCAATGTCATTAACATTGCAAAGCACAATATTGGAAAAACTCTGGTTTATTGTATATTATGCACAGAAATGTTATGGAACCTAATTCGATTCTAACACAGTAAAAATGAATGGTAAACATTTTGTCACTTGTGACACTAGTAGATCAATAATACAGTGTGATTACATGGCACACAATTGCTTCCTTAGTGAAAGTGGGGGAGAAGTTGAAAAAGAGGAAAGGAGAGGGGATGTACACCACTGAAGCCAACGAATAGAAAAGAAGAGACTCCAACCAGACTGCTGGAAGAGAAAACCAATTCGTGGGGACAGGACACACACACATTCTTTTGTAGCCTCTTGCATGGTGTTCATTTCAATAATTGGCCCTTAGAATTGTCCCAAAGATTTTAACCTCTCATGTCTCTCTATTTCCCTGTCTTAAAAGTTTTCAATCAGATGACAGGAGAAAAGAGAGGGAGGGGATAGAGGGGAGGACAAACAGAGAATAGGTGTTTCCCATATCCTTCTATCCCTCTGATTCCAGCTTACAAGCAAAACTAATGCAGGTAGTACCAGTGACAAGCTCAATACGGAAGTGGTCAGATGACGCGGCTGCTACGCTACAGGGCTGCTTTGCAAGCACAGACTGGAATATGTTTCGGGATTCATCCAATGGCATTGAGGAGAATACCACCTCAGTCACCGGTTTCATCAATAAGTGGGCCGATGATGTTGTCCCCACAGTGACGGTACTTACATATTCCAACCAGAAGCCATGGATTACAGGCAACATCCATAGCGAGCTAAATGCTAGAACTGCTGCTTTCAAGGAGTGGGACGCTTATAAGAAATCCCGTTATGCCCTCAGACGAACCATCAAACAGGCAAAGCATCAATACAGGACTATGATTGAATCCTCCCACACCGGCTCTGACTCTCTTCGGATGTGGCAGGGCTTGCAAACTATTACAGACTAGAAAGGGAGACCCAGTCGCGAGCTGCCCAGTGACGCGAGCCTACCAGACGACCTAAATGAATTTTATGCTTGCCTCGAGTCAAGTAACACTGACACATGCATGAGAGCACTAGCTGTTCCAGATGACTGTGTGATCACGCTCTCCATAGAAGATGTGAGCAAGACCATTAACCTCTTGAAACTCCCCATCCCGGATCCGGGATTGTGACTAAGCCTCAGGCTCATTAGCAAAACGCAACGTTAACGATTTCTGAAAATCGCAAATAAAATTAAAATAATGCGTTTGCTCTCAAGCTTAGCCTTTTCTTAACAACACTGTCATCTCAGATTTTCAAAATATGCTTTTGAACCATAGAAATTGACTAATTTGTGTAAGAGTATGCTAGTTAGCATAGCATTTTGTGTAGCATGTAGCACGCAACATTTTCACAAAAGCCAGATAACCAAATAAATAAAATCATTTACCTTTGAAGAGCTTCTGATGTTTTCAATGAGGAGACTCCCAGCCACATACCAGATGCGCAGTGTTTCCTGAAAGCGTCTGTGTGTAGGAGAAATCGCTCCGTTTTCTACATTGCGCCTGGCTACCGAAACGAACCGAAAATGCAGTCACCTACAACGTGAAACTTTTTCCGGATTAACTACATAATATCGACCGAAACATGGCAAACGTTGTTTGGAATCAATCCTCAAGGTGTTTTTTCACATATCTCTTCATTGACATGCAGTTCGTGGAAGCTTGCTTCTCTCTCTGTGCCCCATGGAAAAATACTGGCAGGTGACTTTTGCGCACCAATTTCGGCGCAGGACACCGGGCGGACACGTGGTAAATGTGGTCTCTTATGGTCAATCTTCCAATGATCTGCCTACAAATACGCCACAATGCTGCAGACACCTTGGGGAAACGACAGAAAGGGCAGACTCATTCCTCTTGCGTTCACAGCCATATAAGGAGATCATGAAAGACAGAGCCTCAAAAATCCTTGTCATTTCCTGGATGCCAAGTCATCTTGGCTTTGCCTGAAGCTCACGTTAAAGGGCACGCACAGAGAAGATATTTGTATTTCTGGACACGTCAGAGTGTTTTCTTTCGAACAGTAGCAATTATATGCATAGTCGAGCATCTTTTTGTGACAAAATATCTTGTTTAAAACGGGAACGTTTTTCTTCCAAAAATGAAATAGCGCCACCATAGGTGTAAGAGGTTAAACACGTCAACATTCACAAAGCCGCAGGGGCAGATGGATTACCAGGACATGTACTAAAAGCATGCACGGACCAACTGACAAGTGTCTTTACTGACCGAGTCTGTAATACCTACAGATATATATTTTTAAAAAATCTCAGTTTACATTAGCGTGTTACTTGAAGTAATGTTTTGATTCCAAACATCTGGTGATTTTGCAGAAATACTCACAATAAACATTGATAAAATATGTTTTGGAATCAAGTGTTATTCACAGAATTAAAGATAAATGTATCCTCTATGCAACCCCTGTGTCAGATGTTTTTTTTATTACGGAAAAATAATAATCTGAGAACGTATTCACTTAGCTTTGAATATCTTCATCAGAAAGCAGTTCCAGGAATCCCAGTTCGACAATAAATGACTGATTTGTTCCATAAAGTTCCAAAAAGCCCATAATTTAGCCACTTGTTGTTAGCTTGTTCAGCCCAGCATTCAATCCTCAAAAAGCACAAGCAATTCCTCCAGACAAAAACTCAAAAAGTTCCGTTACAGGTCGTAGAAACAAGTCAAATGATGTATGAAATCCAAATTTAGGATGTTTTAAACATTAATCACCAATAAGGTTCCAACCGGAAAATTTCATTGTCTGAAGAAACGCATTGGAACGCAAGTACACTCTCTCGTGACCGCGCGCAACGAGACCGAGGCTTTCTACCAGACCACCCACCCAAAGAGCTATTATAAGCCCCTCCTTCATAGTAGAATCATACAACCAGAATCTAAAGACGGAGACATCTTGTGGAAGCCCTAGGAAGTGCATGCTCATCCATATCTAACATGGACATCCAATGGCATTGTTTTCTAAATTGAGTTCTCACTTCCTGTTTGGATTTCTTCTCAGGTTTTTGTCTGCCATATGAGTTATGTTATACTCACAGACATAATTCAAACAGTTTTAGAATCTTCAGAGTGTCTTCTATCCACCAGTAATAATACTATGCATATATAGTAGGAGGCTGTTGAGTGAGTTGGGTGGGTTGTCTATGTTCGTTTTTCTATGTTGTGTTTTGAGTTTGGCCTGGTATGGTTCTCAATCAGAGGCAGATGTCGTTAGTTGTCTCTGATTGAGAATCATACTTAGGTAGCCTTTTCCCACCTGTGTTTCGTGGGTGATTGTTTCCTGTTTTGTTGTTTGTGTCACCACTCAGGAATGTTTCGGTTTTCATTTCAATTCACTTTGTTATTTTTATATTGAGTCGTGTTCAGTTATAATTAAAGTATCATGGACACTTACCACGCTGCGTATTGGTCCGATCCTTGCTACTCCTCCTCAGTGTGCTGCCAGGACAACAACATTTTCCTCAATGTGAGCAAGACAAAGGAGTTGATGGTATACTATAGGGAAAGGAGGGCTTGAGTACGCCCCCATTAACATTGACGGGCCTGAAGTGGAGGCGAATTGAAAGTTTCACGTTCCTTGGTGTCCACATCACCAACGAACTAGTATGGTCCAAACACACAAGACAGTTGTGAAAGAAGACTGACAACACCTTTTCCCCCAGGAGACTGGAAAGATTTGTGTCCCCAGGTCCTCAAAAGTTCTGCATCTGCAGCATCAAGAGCATCCTGACCGGTTTTTATCACTGCCTGGTATGGTAACTGCGGTCTCTGACTGTAAGGTACTACAGAGGTAGTGCGTACGGCCCAGTGCATCCCTGGGACCAAGCTTCCTGACATCCAGGACCTATATACTAGGTGGTGTCAGAGGAAGGCCCAAAAAATGGTTAAAGACTTCAGTCACCCAAGTCATAAACTGTTCTCTCTGCAGCTCAGAGCGTCAAGTCTAGGACCAAAGGCTCCTTAACAGCTTCTACCCACCAGCCATAAGACTGAACAATTAATCAAATGGCCACCCGGACTGTTTACATTGAGCCCCCGCCTATATTTTTACACTGCTGCTACTCGCTGTTTTATCTATGCATAGTCACTTTACAAATTACCTCAGCTAACCTGTACCCCCACACATTGACTCTGGTGCCATACCCCTCCACATAGCCTCTTATTGGTATGTCATTTTATGTAACTTTCCCGTGTTATTATTGATTTTATTTTTTACTTTAGGTTATTTAGTAAATACTTTCTTCTATTTCTTGAACTGCACTGTTGGTTAAGGGCTTGTAAGTAAGCATTTGCAGTAAAGTCCACGCTTGTTGTATTCGGCCCATGTGACAAATAACATTTGATTTGATTTGATCTGCACTCCTGATCTGAGGACGGACACACACGTTAATGATTTCTTCATGTTTTAGTTTGTCTGGTGTAATAGAGTTCTTCACATATCTAGAACGGTATCATGTTGTGGGTTAAGACAATGGGATAATACTTTAAGCTGTTCCCAGAAAGCACATTTTTCAGAAAGTGTCCCACTTTTGCAAATATTCACCCTACTTATGGATGTAAATTCTCGTATAAGTAGACTAATAGGTGATCATTATGTTAATCATACTGCTACTACTAATAATAATTATTGACCCCTATGAAAAGGAACAAAGTCTTTATACCTGTATATTTTATTATTCATTTTGTTTTTCTAGCCATTTACCAACGCTGTGTTGATAATTTATTTGTCGTAGTGACGATTTTAATATTTGTGAAGGATTGAGGCTGGACTTTTCAGTTGTCAAGAAGTTAGAAACAGCATTGTCCATTTAGGTTTTAACTAACGGGTTGCCTCCCACAATGTAAACAATGGCTGTTGAACAGTATGATTAAAGATCAAATCATACTGAATGTTATTTGTCACATGCACCGAATACAACAGGTGTAGACCTTACAGTGAAATGCTTACTCACAAGCCCGTAACCAACAATGCTTTAAGAAGGTTTAAGAAAAAGAAGTATTAAGTAAAAATGTTTAAATAAAAGTAACAAATAATTAAACAGCAGTAAAATAACAATAGTGGGGCTATATACAGGGGATACCGGTACAGAGTCAATGTGGAGGCTATATACAGGGCGTACTGGTACAGAGTCAATGTGAAGGCTATATACAGGGGATAACGGTACAGAGTCAATGTAGAGGCTATATACAGGGTACCGGTACAGAGTCAATGTGGAGGCTATATACAGGGGTACCGGTACAGAGTCAATGTGAAGGCTATATACAGGGGGTATCAGTATTGAGTCAAGAGGGGTACCGGTACAGAGTCAATGTGGAGGCTATATACAGGGGGTACCCCGGTACAGAGTTAATGTGGAGGCTATATACAGGGGTACCGGTACAGAGTCAATGTGGGCTATATACAGGGTACCGGTACAGAGTCAATGTGGAGGCTATTTACATTTCCGGTACAAAGTCAATGTGGAGGCTATATACAGGGGGAACCGGTACAGAGTCAATGTGGAGGCTATATACAGGGGTACCGGTACAGTGTCAATGTGGAGGCTATATACAGGGGTACTGGAACAGAGTCAATGTGGAGGCTATATACCGGTACAGAGTTAATGTGGAGGCTATATACAGGGGGTACCGGTACAGAGTCAATGTGGAGGCTATATACAGGGGGTACTGGAACAGAGTCAATGTGGAGGCTATATACAGGGGTACTGGTACAAAGTCAATGTGGAGGCTATATACAGGGTACCGGTACAGAGTCAATGTGGAGGCTATATACAGGGTACTGGTACAGAGTCAATGTGGAGGCTATATACAGGGGTACCAGTACAGAGTCAATGTGAAGGCTATATACAGGGGGTACCAGTATTGAGTCAATGTGGAGGCTATATACAGGGTACCGGTACAGAGTCAATGTGGAGGCTATATACAGGGGGTATCAGCATTGAGTCAATGTGGAGGCTATATACAGGGGGTGACCGGTACAGAGTCAATGTGGAGGCTATATACAGGGGGTACTGGTACAGAGTCAATGTGGAGGCTATTTACAGGGGTACCGGTACAAAGTCCAATGTGGAGGCTATATACAGGGGTACTGGAACAGAGTCAATGTGGAGGCTATATACAGGGGTACCAGTACAGAGTCAATGTGGAGGCTATATACAGGGGTACTGGAACAGAGTCAATGTGGAGGCTATATACAGGGGGTACTGGTACAGAGTTAATGTACCAGGGTACGGTACAGAGTCAATGTGGAGGCTATATACAGGGTACCGGTACAGAGTCAATGTGGATGCTATATACAGGGGGGTACTGGAACAGAGTCAATGTGGAGGCTATATACAGGGGTACAGGTACAGAGTCAATGTGGAGGCTATATACAGGGGGTACCGGTACAGAGTCAATGTGGGGGCACCTGTTAGTCAAGGAAATTGAGATAATATCTACATATAGGTGGAGTTAAAGTGGATATGTATAGATAATAACAGAGTAGCAGCAGCGTAAAAAGAGGAGAGGTGGCCATTTGATTAGCTCGACAGGGCCTTACAGCAGTCGGCTGTTAGAAGCCTTTTGGACCTAGACTTGGTGCTCCGGTACCGCTTGCCATGTAGTAGCAAGAGAGAACAGTCTATGACTAAGGGTGGCTGGAGTCTTTGACCATTTTTAGGGCCTTCCTCTGACACCATACAGAGGGTCTGGATGTACTTGGCCCCAGTGATGTGCTGGGCCATATGCACTACCCTCTGTCGTGACTTGCGGTGGGAGGTCGAGTAGTGCCATACCAGGCAGTGATGCAACCATGCTCTCAATGGTGCAGCTGTAGAACCTTTGAGGATCTGAGGGCCCATGCCAAATCTTTACAGTCTCCTGTGGGGGAATAGGCTTTGTTGGGCCCTCTTCACCACTGTTTTAGTGTGTTTGGACAATTCTAGTTTGTTGTTGATGTGGACACCAAGGAACTTGAAGCTCTTAACCTGCTCCACTACAGCCCCGTTGATGAGAATGGGGACGTGCTTGGTCCACCTTTTCCTGTAGTCCACAATCATCTCCTTTGTCTTGCTCACATTGAGGGAGAGGTTGTTGTCCTAGCACCACACAACCAGGTCTCTGACCTCCTCCCTATAGGCTGTCTCATCGTTGTTGATGATCGGGCCTACCACTGTTGTGTCATCGGCAAACTTGATGATGGTGTTGGAGTCATGCCTGGCCATGCAGTCATGAGTGAACAGGGAGTACAGGAGGGGACTGAGCATGCACCCCTGAGGGGCCCTTGTGTTGAGGATCAGCGTGGCGGATGTGTTGTTACCTACCGTTACCACCTGGATCCTGGAAGTCCAGGTTCAGTCCCAGGGTCCTTAGGCTTAGTGATGAGCTTTGAGGGCACTATGGTGTTGAACGCTAAGATGTAGTCAGTGAATCGCATTCTCACATAGGTGTTCCTTTTGTCCAGGTTGGAAAGGGCAGTGTTGAGTGCAAAAGTGATTGCATCATCTTTGGATATGTTGGGGCCGTATGCCCCAACAGGGGAGTGGGTCTAGGTTTTCTGGGATAATGGTGTAGTGAGCCATGTCCAGCCTTTCAAAGCACTTCATGGCCACAGATGTGAGATCTACCGGTTGGTAGTCATTTAGGCAGGTTACCTTAATGTTCTTGGGCACAGGGACTATGGTGGTCTGCTTGAAACATATTGGTATTACAAACTCAGACAGGGACATGCTGAAAATGTCAGTGAATACACTTGCCAGTTGGTCAGCGCATGCTCGGAGTACGGCCTTGTGAATGTTGACCGGTTTAAAGGTCTTACTCACATCGGTTACGGAGAGCGTGATCACACAGTTGTCCGTATCAGCTGATGCTCTCATGCATGCTTTAATGTTACTTGCCTCGAAACGAGCATAGAGTCATTTAGCTCTTGCGTCTGGTTTGCTCGTGTCACTGGGCAGCACATGGCTGTGCTTCCCATCCCCATGCGTCTGTAATAGTTTGCAAGCCCTGCCACATCCGACGAGCTTCGGAGCCGGTGTAGTACCATTTTAGTCTTAGTCCTATATTGACGATTTGCATGTTTGATGATTTTGTCGGAGGGCATAGTGGGATTTCTTATGCTTTCCAAGGTTAGAGTTCCGCTCTTGAAAATGTCAGCTCTACCCTTTAGCTCAGTGCGGATGTTGCCTGTAATCAATGGTTTCTGGTTGGGGTACACATGGTCACTGTGGGGAAGACGTCATCGATGCACTTATTGATGAAGCCAGTGACTGATGTGGTGTACTCCTCAATGCCATCGGGAAGAATCCCAGAACATATTCCAGTCTGTGGTAGCAAAACAGTCCTGTAGCTTAGCATCTGCTTCATCTGACCACTTTCTTATTGACCTAGTCACGGGTGCTTCCTACTTTAGTTTTTGCTTGAAAGCAGGAATCAGGAGGAAATAATTATGGTCAGATTTGCCAAAAAGGAGGGTGAGGGAGAGCTTTGTACACGTCTTTGTGTGTCGAGTAAAGGTGGTCTTGAGTTTTTTCCCCCTGTTTGGACATTTAACATGCTGGTAGAAATTAGGTAAAATGGATTTGAGTTTCCCTGCATTAAAGTCCCCGGCCACTAGGAGCGCCGCCTCTGGATGAATGTTTTCTTATGGATGAATGTTTGCTTATGGCCGTATACAGCTCATTGAGTGCAGTCTTAATACCAGCATCGGTTGGTGGTGGTAAATAGACAGCTATAAAGAATATAGATGAAAACCTTTCTTGGTGTGGTCTACAGCTTATCATGAGATACTGTACCTCAGGCGAGCAAAACCTCGAGACTTCCTTCGATTTTGTGAACCAGCTGTTGTTTACAAATATACATAGACCGCCACCCCTTGTCTTACCCAGAGGCCACTGTTCTATCCTGCTGAAATAGCTTAAAACCCGCAGCTGTAGATTATTCTGGTGCTGCCCCTGCTGGAAGCAGCATTGGGCCAGTAACCAAAAGGTTGCTAGATCGAATCCCCCGAGCTGACAAGGTAAAAATCTGTCATTCTGCCCCAAGGCAGTTAACCCACTGTTCCTAGGCCGTCATTGTAAATAGGAATTTGTTCTTAACTTTATGTCTAGTTCAATAAAGGTTAAATAAAAAAAATTAAAATGTATCTTGTCGTTCCATGCGACTCTGTGAAACATAAGATATTACAATTTTTAATGTCCTGTTGATAGGATATACGTGCTCGTAAGCGGCGTCTATTTTATTTCCAATGATTGTACCTTGGCTAATAGACTGATGGTAAAGCTAGATTACCCTCTAGGAGATGGATCCTTACAAGGCACCCGGACCGCGTCCACGATATCTCAGTCTCTCATCTTGACCAAACTTTGATTTGATTTCTCCAGTGAATGACAGGGATGAAGCCTTGTCGGACATCTGAAGTAAATCCTTCCCATCTGACTTGTTAAGAAAGTATTCCTCCAGAAAGTGCAGGGGTGAGTAAATGCTGTGGTGATATCTAGAAGCTCTTTTCGGTCATAGGACATGGTGGCAGAAACATTATGTACAAAGTTACAAATAGCAGCGAAATAACACACACAATAGCACAATTGGTTAGGGGGATCGTAAAGCGGCAGCCATCTCCTCTGGCACCATTATATCGACACCATTGTAATAGACCCATATAACAGATGTTGTTTCAAGTTAAAACTGTTGTCTTTGTCTCAGGTCACATTTCCTTTAACGAATGAAACAATTTTGAGCTTTATGTTAGATTATAACACAAGAGCTTTGTGTGTGCAATAGTTTGAACTGCATGTACAGTTGAAGTCAGAAGTTTACATACACCTTTGACAAATACATTTAAACTCATTTTTCACAATTCCTGACTTTTAGGTCAGTTAGGATCACCACTTTATTTTAAGAGTGTGAAATTGTAAGGGTTTTCCTCTGATGAAGGAGAAGCGGACCAAAATGCAGTGTGGTGGTTATTCATGTTCTTTAATAAAGGAACTCGACATGAAATAACTAACAAAAACAATAAATGTGTGAAAACCTAAACAGCCCTATCTGGTGAAAACACAGAGACAGGAACAATCACCCACAAACACACAGTGAAACGCAGGCTACCTAAATATGGTTCCCAATCAGAGACAATGACTAACACCTGCCTCTGATTGAGAACCATATCAGGCCAGACATAGAAATAGACAAACAAGACATCCAACATAGAATGCCCACTCAGATCACACCCTGACCAACCAAAACATAGAAACATACAAAGCAAACTATGGTCAGGGTGTGACAGAAATATCAGAATAATAGTAGAGAGAATGATTTAATTCAGCTTTTAATTCTTTCATCTCATTCCCAGTGGTCCCAGCAGGTTGCCCTCAATTAGTAATTGGTAGCATTGCCTTGAAATTGTTTAACTTGGGTCAAACGTTTCAGGTAGCCTTCCACAAGCTTCCAACAATAATTTTGTTGAATTTTGGCCCATTCACTCCTGACAGAGCTGGTGTAACTGAGTCAGGTTTGTAGCCCTCCTTGCTCACACATGCCTTTTCAGTGCTGCCCAAAAATGTTCTATAGGAGTGAGGTCAGAGCTTTGTGATTGCCACTCCAGCAATACCTTGACTTTGTTGTCCTTAACCTCTTACACCTATGGTGGCGCTATTTCATTTTTTTTTGGAAGAAAAACGTTCCCGCTTTAAACAAGATATTTTGTCACAAAAAGATGCTCGACTATGCATATAATTGCTACTGTTCGAAAGAAAACACTCTGACGTGTCCAGAAATACAAATATCTTCTCTGTGCGTGCCCTTAACGTGAGCTTCAGGCAAAACCAAGATGACTTGGCATCCAGGAAATGACAAGGATTTTTGAGGCTCTGTCTTTCATGATCTCCTTATATGGCTGTGAACGCAAGAGGAATGAGTCTGCCCTTTCTGTCGTTTCCCCAAGGTGTCTGCAGCATTGTGACGTATTTGTAGGCAGATCATTGGAAGATTGACCATAAGAGACCACATTTACCACGTGTCCGCCCGGTGTCCTGCGCCGAAATTGGTGCGCAAAAGTCACCTGCCAGTATTTTTCCATGGGGCACAGAGAGAAGCAAGCTTCCACGAACTGCATGTCAATGAAGAGATATGTGAAAAAACACCTTGAGGATTGATTCCAAACAACGCGTTTACGCCATGTTTCGGTCGATATTATGTGGTTAATCCGGAGAAAAAGTTTCCACGTCGTAGGTGACTGCATTTCGGTTCGTTTCGGTAGCCAGGCGCAATGTAGAAAACGGAACGATTTCTCCTACACTACGGGCACAGCTTTCAGGAAGCACTGCGCATCTGGTATGTGGCTGGGAGTCTCCTCATTGAAAACATCAGAAGCTCTTCAAAGGTCAATGATTTTATTTATTTGGTTATCTGGCTTTTGTGAAAATGTTGCGTGCTACATGCTACACAAAATGCTATGCTAGCTTAGCATACTCTTACACAGATTAGTCCAATTTCTATGGTTCAAAAGCATATTTTGAAAATCTGAGATGACAGTGTTGTTAAGAAAAGGCTAAGCTTGAGAGCAAACGCATTATTTTGATTTTATTTGCGATTTTCAAGGAAATCGTTAACGTTGCGTTATGCTAATGAGCCCTGAGGCTTAGTCACAATCCCGGATCCGGGATGGGGGGGGGGAGTTTCAAGAGAAGTTAA
>NW_027013046.1:0-17362 GCF_036934945.1 Oncorhynchus masou masou
TATCTGGACATGCCTTATGCATGAAAGTGCACACCTTGGTTTCAAATGATTCTCTACAGATAGAATGGGGCTACATGCTTGGGCCCCTGTTGAATACACACACACCCTTTGTTTTTGAAACGCACACACACTCCTGCTGCTCCCTCACACTCCTGCTGCTCCGTCTCACACTCCTGCTGCTCCGTCTCACACTCCTGCTGCTCCGTCACACTCACACTCCTGCTGCCCCGTCACACGCACACTCCTGCTGCTCCATCACACTCACACTCCTGCTGCCCTGTCACACACACACTCCTGCTGCCCTGTCACACTCACACTCCTGCTGCCTTGTCACACACACACTCCTGCTGCCTTGTCACACACACACTCCTGCTGCCCTGTCACACTCACACTCCTGCTGCCCTGTCACACTCACACTCCTGCTGCTCCGTCACACACTCCTGCTGCTCCGTCGCACACTCATGCACGCACCCCGATTTTCCGTGTCTTTTTCTTCGTGACAGACCGGGGTGATGTCGGGAAAGGACGTTTTAAAGACGTGTTAGAATTAATGACCAAATTGTACTACTATTTAAACATGCATCATTAGTGTTTTATGTAAAAACATTGGAGGCCTACAGTTGTACATTATTACAAACTTTATAACATACCATTGCAGGAAAGACTATAAATTGCTTCTGAGAATCTACGTCTAACAGTCGCTTCCCAATCACCTATGTCCAGTAGCCTTCAGAAATATCTATTAGGAGGGATTCACTTATTCACATCTCTATTTTAATCTGGTCCTACAGCCAAATATTCGGGGTTGTGGGGTTTGCGCTAAAGCTGTGGTAACATGATGTTAAAGTATATGCTCTATGTTCTGCCCCTAACTCGTGAAAGTACGGAATGTGTTTGCAGGGCCGTGTGGATTTTTTCGGGAGATATCCTGTATGCAACACCCTGTATATTTGTTTTAGACAACAAAGGCGGTGAATTCAAACAACAGGAGGGGAGCGACATTCGTCTACAACCGGGGTTGGGGGCACCGGGCTCTGCTTAGAGATATCAATGTTCAACCCCCGGGTGGTCGGCACACACCTCTTGTTTTTGAAACGCACAGACACACACTCCTGCTGCTCCGTCACACGCACGCACACTCACGCACGCACCCTGATTTTCCGTGTCTTTTTTCTTCGTGACAGACCGGGGTGATGTCGTTAAAGTGTTAAAGTTTATGCTCCACGTTCTGTCCCTAACTAGGAGGTGTTTCGAGACTTTTTTGTTTTTATAACGGTTACATGTTCAGTACACACCCCTGCATTCTATATTATAAAGTAGGCTGTTGGTCTTTGAGGTCCGTTATGTCAATTTGCCTTTATACATCGCATTGACCTACTGTCAACTCCCTCAGTTGTAAACATCTACAATAATCATTAGACGTATGCGTCAGAGTTATCATACCCCGTGTCGGGGTTTGTACAGAGTTGGTTAAATCCGCTCTTATGCTCCCCACTTACATGGGTAATAATCTCCAAGCTGTTCTAAACGGTGATGATTTTGGTGTCTCTAGGCTGTTGAATGAGGCCTGTTGCAACTTTATTACAAAACCTTTAAAGGTAGTTTGTGAAACCATTCAGTTGTGGATGTATGTAAAACATATTTAACACGTATTGCAGGTTACAGAAGCCTCCTGTTGTACCATGAATCCCCCCTCATCCCTGTTAGATCTTGATGTGTTGGCTCTCTATGTATGTACATGTTTATAATCCACATAGTGTGAATCTTGTTTTCCATAAAGTTAATAACCCCACTAAACCCACTCTTCCCCTATCATTAAAGCGTGAGATACATTTTTAAAACCTGTGATTTAATTCAAAATATTTAGTACCTACATTTTAACACGACTTCCAAAATGTTTACTATTTCTTACAGATAAAGGGTCCGGTTAGCCCTGACCATTATCCGTTTCCAATTCACCAACGCAAAGACGCTTGCCCGATCCATCAAAACTCCGTAAGTTTTCCCTCCCTGTGTAGATCAAACGTCCTGCCTATAAATCCTGGGTATGCCCACAATATTAATTAATAAGATGTGTAGAAAACTGTTTAGCCATAGTTAAAGGCCTTTCATAAAGAGGCTGTCATGATTGCCTGTGCCTCATGTTTAACACGTATTGCTTGTTACCGAACACTACTGTTGTACATTTAATATCCCCTAGCAGATTTTGTTGCATTTGCACAAATTCTGTCCTGTCACTGTGGTCTTTAAAAGTCAATAAATATGTGTAAAGTGTACATGTTTGTTTCACTGTAGATTTGTTTAAGCCCTCCTAGAAACACCTCATTTCATCCCACAGCATTAATTAATAAGATGTGTAGAAAACTGTTTAGCCATAAGTAAAGGCCTTCATAAAGTGGCTGTCATGATGAACCTGAATCTGAAATTACCTTTAGGATCTTTTCTTTGGGGTTCTAATCTCCCCAGGTGTGCAGGCCCTGCAAATCCTTAGGCTGGAGCCATCTGGAAGCTCTGTGCCTGTACATATAAAGAGAACCAAATAGGAAACTAGGCTGAGAAACATTATTTAGATGAAACATTGCCAAGGACCTTGTAGTTCCATGACTACTTCAAAGCTGTTTAATTGTTGGTTCAGGGCTTTTAAAAGGTCTACACCTGAAATGGACACAATTGTAAGTAAGGCTTTCCCTGTAAGGGAAGGGCCTTAAGGTTTCTTGTAACAAGGTCTACCCCCCTTTCCCTGTAAGGTCTACACCTGTTGGTTAAGGGCTTGTAAGTAAAAGGTCTACACCTGTTGGTTCAGGGCTTGTAAGTACTAAGGTCTACACCTGTTGGTTAAGGGCGACTACTTCAAAGGAAGTAAGGCTTTCCTGTAAGGTCTACACCTGTTGGTTAAGGGCTTGTAAGTAAGGTTTCCCTGTAAGCAACCTTTAAGGGCTAAGTAAGGCTTTCCTGTAAGGTCTTACACCTGTTGGTTAAGGGCTTAAGTAAGGCTTTCCCTGTAAGGTCTACACCTGGTTTTCAGGCTGTAAGGTCTACACCTGTTGGTTAAGGGCTTGTAAGGGTTTTCCCCTTAAGGTCCACCTGTAAGGTTTACACCTGTTGGTTAAGGGCTTGTAAGTAAGGCTTTCCCTGTAAGGTCCACCTGTAAGGGCCTTTACACTACACCTGTTGGTTAAGGGCTTGTAAGTCAGCGTAAGGTCTACACCTGTTGGTTAAGGGCTTGTAAGTAAGGCTTTCCTGTAAGGTCTACACCTGTTGGTTAAGGGCTTGTAAGTAAGGTTTTCCCTGTAAGGTCTACACCTGTTGGTTAAGGGCTTGTAAGTAAGGCTTTCCCTGTAAGGTCTACACCTGTTGGTTAAGGGCTTGTAAGTAAGGCTTTCCCTGTAAGGTTTACACCTGTTGGTTAAGGGCTTATAAGTAAGGCTTTCCCTGTAAGGTTTACACCTGTTGTATTTGGCGCATGTGACAAATACAATTTGATTAGATTTTTTAATTCCAGAACACATGATATTTTGCCACGGACACGTTTGATTTCTCGATCGGAAGTGGTATTATTTCAAATGCAGAATAGGTATTTATTTAGTATTTACAGATGCTCAAGAGGAGTAATTTGAAATAGATTCTGACTGTGCTCGTCCTTCAGCTTGATGTGCCTGGTCTGAGGCTCACTACCGAGTTTGGAACTCAATAGTGAGTGTTACAACCGAGGACAGACGCGCTTCAGCCCTCAGCAGCCCCGTTCTGTGAGCTTGTGTGGCCTACCACTTTGCGCCTGAGCCGTTGTTTCTCCTAGATGTTTCGACTTCACAATAACAGCATTTACAGTTGACTGGGGAATCTCTAGCAGGGCAGAAATGTGATGAACTGACTTTGTGGAAAGGTGGCATCCTATGACTGGGCCACGTTGGAAAGTCACTGAGATTTTCATTAAGGCCATTCCCACTGTTAATGTTTGTCTATGGAGATTGCATGGTTGTGTGCTCGATCTTATACACCTGTAAGCAACAGGTGTGGCTGAAATAGCCGAATCATATTTGAAGGGGTGTCCACATACTTTGCATATATATATATATATATATATATATATATATATATATATATATATATATATATAATAAAAATTGTAAGTAACCTTTTATTTAACTAAGCAAGACAGCTAATTAAGAAAAAATATTTATTACAATGATGGCCTACCGGGAACAGTGGGTTAACTGCCTTGTTCAGGGAACAGTGGGTTAACTGCCTTGTTCAGGGGAACAGTGGTGAACTGCCTTGTTCAGGGGAACAGTGGGTGAACTGCCTTGTTCAGGGGAACAGTGGGTTAACTGCCTTGTTCAGGGGAACAGTGGGTTAACTGCCTTGTTCAGGGGAACAGTGGGTTAACTGCCTTGTTCAGGGGAACAGTGGGTTAACTGCCTTGTTCAGGGAACAGTGGGTTAACTGCCTTGTTCAGGCAGAACAACAGATGTTTACCTTGTCAGCTCTGTTACTGACCCAACGCTAAAACCACTAGATTATCTGCCGTCCCCAAAGTGTAATATAGTGTAATAAACTCGTTCGCAGAAACACACCATCCGTATAACGGTCGTCTCACGCCGAGCTGCGCATGTGCAGTCCGTTAAAGCCACTCCTTCGATATCAAGTATTTTAGACTCAAATAAGAACGTGTCAGTTTGTCACTTTCACAAAGTTGGAGTAATAACATGTTCAAATACCTAATACATTGGCTCCAATCTAGGTTTTTGGCTTTAGATTTCGAGAAAATCTACGACTAAGGAACCATTTTCATTTCTGACTTCTCAAACCCCAAATCACGGCATCGGTTGACTTCCTACAGTCTTCTTCCCAGTGGTCCCGGTCGACTCGGGATGTTGCTTCTGGGTTTAGGAATTCTGGTTATGTCATTCCTCATGAAGTTGAAAGTAAGTTTGCAGGCGAATGCACTTACAAAATGGATGTTGAAACTGTGGCGCACATTTCACCGGCAACATTAGAAGTCTGGTAAAAGTATTGATTTGAAGGAAAGAGGAGCAGATTCTGGTAAGTCTAGAGGCAACATACAAACTATTATAAAGTTAGGTCGTCATCAGACATTTAATAGTTAAGATTAGGTTTGATCTATGATCACTGATCATCGTGTGTAGTGCTGGGGAGCGCGAGGGAGCACTTTCACTTTGAGAACACACGAAGAAAATATTCTGATCAATTCTAAATAAATTATATTTAATGACCTGGTAAATGGTAACGTTATTGTTACAAAAATATTCATTTCTAATAAGATTTTAGGACGGTTAGCTGAAGATGAATAGTAAAAAAAAAAATGGATTTTATCCATCTTCTAGGAGAGAGATACCATCCTGTAGGTTTTCATTATTATTCAAAACTAATCACCTGATTAAAATAATGAGTTGATTTATAAGATACCAGTAGCAGGACAGAGAATGTAGCCTCGGCCTGATATTTTTCAACATTTTCAACGGAGGCCATCAGGTCGGTCGGCATGATAAGCAGTGATGTATTTTTTTTTTCGGTGAGGAGAGCAGCAAACTATGTAAAATGACGTCGCCAATTTATTACATCAACGTTTGTATCGACATATGTATTCTATTGAATAGTCTTTCATTACAGGTCTCTCCAACCCTGTTCTGGGCGCTACCCTCCCGGTAGGGTTTCACTCCAACCCTGTTTCTGGAGCGTACCCTCGGTGAGGTTTCACTCCAACCCTGTTTCTGGAAGGCACTATCCATAAGTTGATTTATAAGATAAAATCATACTATTTACAACTGGGTTGGGTGAAACCCTACCGGAAGAATCGCCTCATGGTTGGAGTGAAACCCTACCGGAGGGTGGCGCTCAGAAACAGGGTTGGAGTGAAACCCTACCGGAGGGTGGCGCTCCAGAAACAGGGTTGGAGTGAAACCCTACCGGAGGGTGGCGCTCCAGAAACAGGGTTGGAGTGAAACCCTACCGGAGGGTGGCGCTCCAGAAACAGGGTTGGAGAGAAACCCTACCGGAGGGTGGCGCTCCAGAAACAGGGTTGGAGTGAAACCCTACCGGAGGGTGGCGCTCCAGAAACAGGGTTGGAGAGAAACCCTACCGGAGGGTAGCGCTCCAGAAACAGGGTTGGAGTGAAACCCTACCGGAGGGTGGCGCTCCAGAAACAGGGTTGGAGTGAAACCCTACCGGAGGGTAGCGCTCCAGAAACAGGGTTGGAGAGAAACCCTACCGGAGGATAGCGCTCAGAAACAGGGACTGATCCCATTGAAGATGACATGAGACAGGGACTGATCCCATTGAAGATGACATGAGACTGGGACTGATCCCATTGAAGATGACATGAGACTGGGACTGATCCCATTGAAGATGACATGAGACTGGGACTGATCCCATTGAAGATGACATGAGCGACGTAGAGAGTCTGCCAGAGGCTGAATATGTTCAAGACACAGAGATCAACACTGAGCAGCTAATTGAACGTCTCCAAAACAATATCTGTCTTGTTATTTAGTAAACCAGGAAAGAACACTGCATCCCAGCTACGGTACAGAATAGCATTGTTGAGGACCTCAGAACCATGTTGATGCATTATGACACACTACAGTCCCATCAGATTTCATCTGACAAATAAACTAATAGATGTGGTTGAACAGGACGATCTCAGGGACTTGCATAACAACTCTGCAGTATTTGAGAAATGCATTAGATGCATCATCTCTGAGTGGATGCTGGAGCATTACTATGTGAAAGAAGTGGGCATTGTCAGGACAACTGAAGTACCACTGGGAAACAAAGAGGTTATAAAACAAGGTGATTTCAATACAGCTACATTTCCCCCAGGCTACATGAATATAAAGAAACATGAGACAAAACAATCATAATGAATCAGATGACATGGCCCCCAGGCTACATGAATATAAAGAGACATGAGACAAAACAATCATAATGAATCAGATTACATGGCCACCAGGCTACATGAATATAAAGAGACATGAGACAAAACAATCATAATGAATCAGATGACATGGCCCCCAGGCTACATTAATATAAAGAGACATGAGACAAAACAATCATAATGAATCAGATTACATGGCCCCCAGGCTACATGAATATAAAGAGACATGAGACAAAACAATCATAATGAATCAGATTACATAGCCCCCAGGCTACATGAATATAAAGAGACATGAGACAAAACAATCATAATGAATCAGATTACATGGCCCCCAGGCTACATGAATATAAAGAGACATGAGACAAAACAATCATAATGAATCAGATTACATGGAGAGAAGGGACCTGATCCTAGATCATAATGAATCAGATTAGATGGTGAGGTGGAGCTGATCCTAGATCACAATGAATCAGATTAGATGGTGAGGTGGAGCTGATCCTAGATCATAATGAATCAGATTAGATGGAGAGGTGGAGCTGATCCTAGATCATAATGAATCAGATTAGATGGAGAGGGGAGCTGATCCAAGAGCAACGCTCCTCCTCTGGGACACTGCCTGTATGAAACAGAACACATCGTTGTGAAGTCTCGTTACAGCATGTGTTTACTGCCATCTAGTGGAAGATACCAATATAACACTTTATTATCAGGGTGGGGAGGCAGCTGAGCTGAAACAGAACACAAAGTTGTGAAGTCTCGTTACAGCAGGTGTTTACTGCCATCTAGTGGAAGATACCAATATACCACTTTAATATCAGGGTGGGGGAGGCGGCTGAGCTGAAACAGAAAGTAAAGTTGTTCTTTTGTTCAGGATCCATTTTGAGACGACAGAGCAGAAAACACTATATGGAGATTATTGAAAAATAAAGTAAGTATATCTGAACAATAATATATTCTAATGGACAGAATAAGATAATTAATACCTATAATGATATATTACTAGTTAGTAGAACTGCTACTTGAGCTGAGTTGCTGACAGACAGCTGTTTTCAAAGTGTAAACTAATCAGTAGGCCGACATGTTATCTGGTAAAGATGGTGGAGGAGCTTTTCAATTATATGGTTTTATGTTTATCTCAGGGTTTCTCCATCCTTTTGTACTTACCATCACTTACACACCTGATTCAACGAATCATCAAATATTTTAAGACAGTTTAATATTTGAACATTCTCAAATTAAAACCTTTTTGGTTTGCAGGACTGCTTACAATTATTAAAGTCCTACAGTAACATTTTGGAGGAAAACAACACAGCTAAACTTGGTTTCAAGTAAATTATATGTTTATCAAAAATAATGTAAGAGAGATGTCTTGAAGAAACTCGTCTGGGATAAGAACTCTGTGTCTCTGCGACAGTGGGAGGTTTGTTTTGCATGGCCTGTGCTACAGGTGGAGTGGGATTATTTATTTTAAGGACCAATGGAATGGTCTAAAATGCTTAAAATCTGCTCCCGGGGAGCCGGGCAATGCAGAACTAATTCACCCAGTGACCTTCATAACTTACTTTATTTCCTGATATGAAATTGAAAGTGAAAGTAACTTTGCAGCCTAAGCAGTTACAAAATGTCTGTTGAAACTGTGGAGCACATGTCTTGAGAATGTTAGAACAGTGGTGGAAAAAGTACTGAATTCTCAAACTGGAGTAAAAGTAAAGATTCCTTCATAGAAAATGACTCCAGTAAAGGTGAAAGTCACACAGTAAAATACTGCTTCAGTAAAAGTCAAAGTATTTGTTTTGAAATATAATTAAGTATCAAAAGTAAAGTATTTAATCATTTTAAATTCCTTATATTAAGCAAACCAGACAGCACAATGTTTTTGATATTTTAATTTACAAATAGCCAGGTCACACTCCAACACGCAGACACCATTTAAAAACAAGGCAATTATGTTTAGTGAGTCCTCCAGATCAGAGGCAGTAGGGATGACCAGGATGTTCTCTGTTTAGTGAGTCCTCCAGATCAGAGGCGGTAGGGATGACCAGGGATGTTCTCTGTTTAGTGAGTCCTCCAGATCAGAGGCAGTAGGGATGACCAGGGATGTTCTTCTGTTTAGTGAGTCATCCAGATCAGAGGCAGTAGATGACCAGGATGTTCTCTGTTTAGGGTGAATCCTCCAGGATCAGAGGCAGTTGGGATGACCATGATGTTCTCTGTTTAGTGAGTCCTCCAGATCAGAGGCAGTAGGGATGACCAGGGATGTTCTGCTTCAGTGAGTCCTCCAGATCAGAGGCGGACACCAGGATGTTCTCTTGTTTAGTGTGTCCTCCAGATCAGAGGCAGAAGGGATGACCAGGGTTGTTCTCTGTTTAGAGTCCTCCAGTGATCAGAGGCAGATGGACTATGGATGTTCTCTGTTTAAGGGAGTCCACCAGATCAGAGGCAGGGATGACCAGTGTTGTTCTCTGTTTAGTGAGTCCTCCAGATCAGAGGCAGTAGGGATGACCAGGGTTGTTCTCTTGATAAGTGAGTGAATTTTTCTGTCCTGCTAAGCATTCAAAATGTAAGGAGGAGTTTTGGGTGTCAGGGAAAATGTACGGAGTAAAAAATACATAATTTTCTTTTATGATTGTAGTGAAGTAAAAGTAACAGTTGTTAAAAATATAAATATTAAAGTGAAGGACAGATTCCCCCCAAAACAACTGAAGTAGTACTTTAAAGTATTTTACACCACTGCATGAGAAGACAGATACATGTGTTGATTTGAAGGAAAGATTTGAAAGGTCGAGCTCACGAACTATTATAAAGTTAGGTCGTCGTCAGACATTCAACAGTCACAGTAGGTTTGAGCTCCAGTCTGATCACTAATCATGCCGACCAACCTGATGGTCTCTGTTGGAAATGTTGTGAAAAGAATCTGGCCTCGGCTACAAATATCTGGCATTACTCATCTCATATGTATATACTGTATTCTATACTATTCTACTGTATCTTAGTCTATGCATTACTCATCTCATATGTATATACTGTATTCTATACTATTCTACTGTATCTTAGTCTATGCATTACTCATCTCATATGTATATACTGTATTCTATACTATTCTACTGTATCTTAGTCTATGTATTACTCATCTCATATGTATATACTGTATTCTATACTATTCTACTGTATCTCAGTCTATGCATTACTCATCTCATATGTATATACTGTATTCTATACTATTCTACTGTATCTTAGTCTATGCATTACTCATCTCATATGTATATACTGTATTCTATACTATTCTACTGTATCTCAGTCTATGCATTACTCATCTCATATGTATATACTGTATTCTATACTATTCTACTGTATCTTAGTCTATGCCGCTCTGACATTGTGACCAATAACATTTGACTTGATTTAGATTACACTATATTATTTGATTTGATTTAGATTAGGCGATATACACTACATGACCAAAAGTATGTGGACAACAGCCCCAGACCATCATTCCTCCTCCACCAGGAATTTGAAGAACTGACTTTGTTGGAAAAGTCCGATGACGGTGCCACGTTGAAAGTCGCTGAGCTCTTCAGTAAGGCCATTCTACTGCCAATGTTTGTCTATGGAGATTGCATGGCTGTCTGTCCGACTTTATACACCTGTCAGCAACAGGTGTGGCTGAAATAGAATCTACTAATTTGAAGGGGTGTCCACATACTTCTGTATATATAGTTATTATTAATATTATTGTGACCAATAACATTTGACTCGATTTAGATTAGGCTATATATACAACATGACCAAAAGTATGTAGACACCTGCTGGTCGAACGACTCATTCTAAAATCATAGGCATTAATATGGTCCCCCCTCTGCTGCAAGAACAGCCTCCACTCTTCTGGGAAGACTTTACACTAGTTGTTGGAACATTGCTGCGGGACTTGCTTCCATTCAGCCACAAGAGCATTAGCGAGGTCGGGCACTGATGTTGGGTGATTAGGCCTGGCTCGCAGTCGGCGTTCCAATTCATCCCAAAGGTGTTTGATGGGGTTGAGGTCAGGGCACTGTGCAGGCCAGTCAAGTTCTTCCACACCGATCTCGAGAAGCCATTTCTGTATTGACCTCACTTTGTGCACGGGGACGTTGTCAAGCTGAAACAGAAAATGCCATTCCCCAAACTGTTGCCACCATTGTTTGTCTATGGAGATTGCATGGCAGTGTGCTTGATTTTATACACCTGTCAGCAACGGGTGTGGCTGAAATAGCCAAATCCACTAATTTGAAGGGTTGTCCACATACTTTTGACTATATAGTGTAGATGCTCTGTCCTGTTACTGGTAGGACTATAACATTATGTGAACTGATCTGAACAGGTTTAGGCTGGTCATCTATGATATGTAGGTTATATACAGTACATTCTCTGTCCTGCTACTGGTAGGACTATAACATTATGTGAACTGATCTGAACAGGTTTAGGCTGGTCATCTATGATATGTAGGCTATAGCCGAGGTATAGACCTTGATCTGCATATCACTAACAACCCACTACTATACATTATAACCTAGCCTACTTTACATAATATAAGATATCACTAACAACCCACTACTATACATGATAACCTAGTCTACTTTACATAATATAACATATCACTAACAGCCCACTACTATACATTATAACCTAGTCTACTTTACATAATATAACATCTACACATCACTAACAACCCACTACTATACATTATAACCTAGCCTACTTTACATAATATAACATCTACATATCACTAACAACCCACTACTATACATTATAACCTAGTCTACTTTACATAATATAAGATCCACATATCACTAACAACCCACTACTATACATGATAACCTAGTCTACTTTACATAATATAACATCTACATATCACTAACAACCCACTACTATACATGATAACCTAGTCTACTTTACATAATATAACATATCACTAACAACCCACTACTATACATTATAACCTAGTCTACTTTACATAATATAAGATATCACTAACAACCCACTACTATACATGATAACCTAGTCTACTTTACATAATATAACATATCACTAACAACCCACTACTATACATTATAACCTAGCCTACTTTACATAATATAACATATCACTAACAACCCACTACTATACATTATAACCTAGTCTACTTTACATAATATAACATCTACATATCACTAACAACCCACTACTATACATTATAACCTAGTCTACTTTTGTCAGGATTTGGCCAGGGTTGTTCCGGGTTTTGGTCAGTAGATGTCCCCATTGTGCTTTTTGTCCCTATGTTTTTCCCTTGATCCCCATTATTATTTGCACCTGTGTCTCGTTTCCCCTGATTGTATTTAAACCCTTTGTTTCCCTCAGTTCTGTGCTCTGTGTTTGTATGTTAGCACCCTGCCCTAGTGTTCTGTGTGCTCTTGTCGTTTCCGGGTGAAGTTCTTGTGGTATTCTGTTTTTTGTTTATTTTTGGTGAGTTTCTTTTGAGGTCTTTTTGTGTTTTTCCTACCACCTTTTGGATTTGCCATTTTTTTGTATTTTAGGATTTTTTCTTTATTAAATACACCGTCTTAAGTACTGCTGTGTCTGCCTCATCTTCTGGGTTCTGCTGTCTATTCGTGGCTCAGTTGGTTAAGTGACTGTTTCTCACTCCGGAGACCCAGGTTCGAAACCGGGTCCTGACAGAAATACAGAGCCAAAAATGAACCCAGAGGCAGCCAGTTCCCAGGACCTTTTTGCCACGCTGTCCCACCACCAGGAGACTGTCCAACGCCACGAAGCCGCCCTGGTTCAGCAAGAGGCCTAAATGGCTAGACATTCTCATCTTCTGTCGGAGATGCTGACTTCCATTAAGCAAATATCTGATCGACTTACCCCGGCAACAGTTTCCGTCCCAGTACCTCAGGTTCACGTACCCATGGCAGTTAACCCCCTGGCTGAACCTCGTCTTCCACCTCCCCAACGGTTCTCAGGTGATCCAAGTGCTTGTAAAGGCTTTCTCACTCAATGTTCTCTCTCCTTTGAGCTGCAACCCTCGTCGTTTCCCACCGACCGGTCTAAGATCGCATATATCATTACCCTGCTGTCGGAAAAAGCCCTGGCCTGGGCTACTGCTGTGTGGGATGCCCATAGTTCCTGCTGTGCCAGCTACTCTGCCTTTGCTGAGGAATTCAAACGAGTGTTTCAAGGTCCAAGGAGTGGTTCTGACTCAGCCAAACAGCTCCTGACTCTCCATCAAGGTTGGCGCAGCGTGACGGACTATGCCATCCAGTTCCGCACGGTGGCAGCAGCGAGTGGCTGGAACAACGAGGCGCTCACGGTGTGCTTTCTGAAAGGCCTTTCCGACACTATCCAAGATGAACTGGCCACTCGGGAACCACCGGACAATCTCGAGTCCCTGATCAAGTTGGCCTCACGCATTGACCAGCGTCTGAGAGAGAGAGAACTCAACCGTAGACCTCTAGCCCCTATCAGTCCCAGCTCCGAGTCCCCACCTTTATCATCGCTGGCTCCACCGGAACCCATGCAGATTGGACGCATCTCCCAGGCTGAGAGAGACCGCCGGATGAGGGAGCGACGCTGTCTATATTGCGGCAAACCGGGCCATTTCCGTTCCACGTGTCCCGGGCTCCAGGGAAACGCTCTGTCCCGTACAGACCGGGGGGAACTGTAACGGGAAACATAACCTCCTCCCATCCGTCCAACTCCCGTCTGCTCATTCCAGTCACCCTCTCCTGGGACAACCACAAGCTTCACCTTCAAGCCTTGGTAGACTCTGGAGCCGCAGGTAACTTCATGGATGGTGTCTGGGCGAAGGAGAATGGCGTTCCCTCTGAACCTCTAAGTGACCCCATGAGGGTTACTACATTGGATGGAAGCCCTTTGGGATCTGGACTTGTCACTCATGTCACTACCTCCTTGAGACTTTCAGTTTCACAACACCAGGAATTGATGAACTTTCATTTGATCTCCTGTTCCGAGTTCCCTCTCGTCCTTGGATACCCCTGGCTTCACAGCCATAACCCTCACATCGACTGGTCTGTGGGCACTATCAAGCAGTGGGGTCCTACGTGCCAAGCTACTTGTATTTTCCAGAATTCCCCGAGTTCTACTCCCGAGTCTTTAGAATCCATCGACCTGACCCGAGTTCCCGAGTGTTACCATGACCTCAAACTGGTGTTTAGCAAACAGAGGGCCACCATGCTACCACCCCATAGATCTTACGATTGCCCCATCGACCTGTTTCCGGGCACTTGCCCCCCAGGGGTCGGATCTTTCCCTATCTCCACCCGAACGAGCTGCTATGGATACCTACATCAAGGACTCTCTGGAAGCAGGCCTCATGCGTCCATCAACCTCCCCGGCGGGAGCAGGGTTTTTCTTTGTGGCCAAGAAAGATGGTGGATTACGTCCTTGCATCGACTACCGGGGACTCAATGACATAACCGTCCGTAACCGTTACCCGCTACCCCTTATGGCCACAGCCTTCGAGCTGCTCCAGGAAGCAGTTGTTTTCACTAAGCTTGACCTGCGGAACGCATACCATCTTGTGCGGATCAGACCTGGTGACGAGTGGAAGACCGCTTTCAACACGCCTACTGGTCACTATGAATACTTGGTGATGCCCTTCGGCCTGACCAACGCCCCAGCGGTGTTCCAAGCGCTCATAAACGATGTGCTTAGGGATATGCTTAACATATTTGTGTTCGTTTACTTGGATGACATCCTCATCTTTTCGAGCTCCCTTCAAGAACACACTAAGCATGTCAGACAAGTACTCAAACGCCTCCTGGACAGCCATCTGTACGTTAAGCCGGAAAAATGTGAATTCCATTCATCCCGAGTACAATTCCTGGGATTTGTAGTGGAACCCGGTCGAGTCCAAATGGACCCTAGGAAGGTAGGGGCGGTAGCGGATTGGCCCACCCCCAAATCCGTTAAGGATGTTCAGCGTTTCCTGGGCTTCACAAACTTTTACCGCAAGTTCATCAAGAACTTCAGTTTGGTGGCAGCTCCTCTCTCAGCTTTAACCAAAGGTGGCAATGCAAGGTTTGTGTGGGGAAGAGAAGCTGAGACGGCCTTCCAAGGACTCAAGCAGCGCGTCCTCTCTGCTCCCATCCTGATACTACCGACTACGGATGAACCATTTGTGGTGGAGGTAGACGCATCAGAGGTTGGTGTTGGAGCTGTCCTGTCTCAGAGGGGTGAAGACAAGAAGCTTCATCCGTGCGCTTTCTTCTCACACCGGCTTACCCCGACTGAGAGGAACTACGATGTGGGGGATCGTGAACTCCTAGCGGTTAAGATGGCATTGAAGGAATGGAGACACTGGCTCGAGGGGGCTTCTCACCCGTTTCAAGTGCTTACGGACCACAAAAATCTGGAGTATATCCAGCAGGCGAAGCGATTGAACTCTAGACAAGCTAGATGGTCTCTTTTCTTCAATCGATTCCAGTTTATCCTCACCTATCGGCCCGGGTCGAAGAATCTCAAACCGGATGCCCTGTCCCGAGTCTACGCTCCTGCCATTCGAGATGACACGGACATGCCTGTCCTTCCTGCTGCTAAGATTGTGGCTCCGATCTCGTGGCAAGTTGAGGATACCGTGAGACGTGCTCAAGCTAGCGAACCGGACCCTAAAGGAGGCCCTGCCAATCGGTTGTTTGTCCCCAAGGCAGTGAGGACTCAGGTCCTTCTGTGGGGGCACTCCTCTCGCCTCACCTGTCATCCGGGCGTAGGTCGCACCTTGGAGTTCATCCAGCGTAAGTTCTGGTGGCCTACCATAAGAGAAGACGTTGCCACTTTCGTCAATGCCTGCCCCGTGTGCTGCCAGGGCAAATCTTCTCACCTCCGCCCCTCAAGGACTCCTTCACCCTTTACCTGTTCCCCACAGACCCTGGTCCCATATCTCATTGGACTTTATTACTGGACTTCCTCCATCCCATGGCAATACTACTATCCTAGTCATAATCGACAGGTTTTCAAAGGCGGCCAGGTTCGTCCCTCTGACTAAGTTACCTTCTGCCAAGGAAACGGCTGAGTTGGTAATTAATCATGTGTTCCGAGTCTTCGGCATTCCTCAAGATGTGGTTTCTGACAGAGGTCCCCAGTTCGCCTCAAGGTTTTGGAAGGCCTTCTGCCAACTCATGGGGGCTTCTGCCAGTCTATCTTCAGGGTACCATCCGGAGTCCAACGGCCAAACAGAGAGGATGAATCAAGAGCTGGAAACCACCCTCCGATGTATGACTCGTGACAACCCGTCCACATGGTCATCCTTTATTGTTTGGGCCGAATACGCGCACAACACCTTGCGCTCCTCCTCCACTGGTATGTCCCCGCACGAGTGTCAGTTTGGCTATGCTCCTCCATTGTTCCCGGACCAGGAGGCAGAAGTCAGAGTGCCTTCAGCCTTGAGGTTCGTCAGACGCTGTCGGCTTATGTGGAGGAAGACCCGTCTTAATCTGATGCGTTCCTCACAGAGGTATCAACAACAAGCCAACAGACGTCGCCGTCCCGGGCCTACCCTGCGCCCCGGCCAGAGAGTCTGGCTTTCCACAAGAGACTTACCTCTACGGGTGGAGTCTCGCAAGCTGTCCCAAAAATACATCGGTCCCTTCAAGGTTGCCAGGAGAGTTAACCCAGTTTCTTATCGCCTACACTTACCCAGATCCCTTAAGATTAATCCCACATTTCATGTGTCATTGTTAAAACCTGTTGTTTTTTCTCCCCTTGTCCCGGCAGACAGACCTCCCCCTCCGCCTCGTGTCATTGGAGGCCAGCCGGCTTATACCGTCCACCGGATTCCCGCCGGGTGCAGCGGTCCTGGCAGTATCTGGTGGACTGGGAAGGCTACGGTCCTGAGGAGCGCTCCTGGGTTCCTGCCAAAGACATCCTGGACCCTGACCTCATTCGTCAGTTCAGGGTCCTCCACCCTGAGAGAGCTGGTAGGAACGTCAGGAGCCGTTCCTAGGGGGGGGATTCTGTCAGGATTTGGCCAGGGTTGTTCCGGGTTTTGGTCAGTAGATGTCCCCATTGTGCTTTTTGTCCCTATGTTTTTCCCTTGATCCCCATTATTATTTGCACCTGTGTCTCGCTTTCCCCTGATTGTATTTAAACCCTTTGTTTCCCTCAGTTCTGTGCTCTGTGTTTGTATGTTAGCACCCTGCCCTAGTGTTCTGTGTGCTCTTGTCGATTCCGGGTGAAGTTCTTGTGGTATTCTGTTTTTTGTTTTTGTTTATTTTTGGTGAGTTTCTTTTGAGGTCTTTTTGTGTTTTTCCTACCACCTTTTGGATTTGCCATTTTTTGTATTTTAGGATTTTTTCTTTATTAAATACACCGTCTTAAGTACTGCTGTGTCTGCCTCATCTTCTGGGTTCTGCTGTCTATTCGTGGCTCAGTTGGTTAAGTGACTGTTTCTCACTCCGGAGACCCAGGTTCGAAACCGGGTCCTGACAGCTT
>NW_027013047.1:0-17356 GCF_036934945.1 Oncorhynchus masou masou
TGTCAGGATTTGGCCAGGGTTGTTCCGGGTTTTGGTCAGTAGATGTCCCCATTGTGCTTTTTGTCCCTATGTTTTTCCCTTGATCCCCATTATTATTTGCACCTGTGTCTCGTTTCCCCTGATTGTATTTAAACCCTTTGTTTCCCTCAGTTCTGTGCTCTGTGTTTGTATGTTAGCACCCTGCCCTAGTGTTCTGTGTGCTCTTGTCGATTCCGGGTGAAGTTCTTGTGGTATTCTGTTTTTTGTTTTTGTTTATTTTTTGGTGAGTTTCTTTTGAGGTCTTTTTGTGTTTTTCCTACCACCTTTTGGATTTGCCATTTTTTGCATTTTAGGATTTTTTCTTTATTAAATACACCGTCTTAAGTACTGCTGTGTCTGCCTCATCTTCTGGGTTCTGCTGTCTATTCGTGGCTCAGTTGGTTAAGTGACTGTTTCTCACTCCGGAGACCCAGGTTCGAAACCGGGTCCTGACAGAAACACAGAGCCAAAAATGAACCCAGAGGCAGCCAGTTCCCAGGACCTTTTGCCACGCTGTCCCACCACCAGGAGACTGTCCAACGCCACGAAGCCGCCCTGGTTCAGCAAGAGGCCTTAATGGCTAGACATTCTCATCTTCTGTCGGAGATGCTGACTTCCATTAAGCAAATATCTGATCGACTTACCCCGGCAACAGTTTCCGTCCCAGTACCTCAGGTTCACGTACCCATGGCAGTTAACCCCCTGGCTGAACCTCGTCTTCCACCTCCCCAACGGTTCTCAGGTGATCCAAGTGCTTGTAAAGGCTTTCTCACTCAATGTTCTCTCTCCTTTGAGCTGCAACCCTCGTCGTTTCCCACCGACCGGTCTAAGATCGCATATATCATCACCCTGCTGTCGGAAAAAGCCCTGGCCTGGGCTACTGCTGTGTGGGATGCCCATAGTTCCTGCTGTGCCAGCTACTCTGCCTTTGCTGAGGAATTCAAACGAGTGTTTCAAGGCCCAAGCAGTGGTTCTGACTCAGCCAAACAGCTCCTGACTCTCCATCAAGGTTGGCGCAGCGTGACGGACTATGCCATCCAGTTCCGCACGGTGGCAGCAGCGAGTGGCTGGAACAACGAGGCGCTCACGGTGTGCTTTCTGAAAGGCCTTTCCGACACTATCCAAGATGAACTGGCCACTCGGGAACCACCGGACAATCTCGAGTCCCTGATCAAGTTGGCCTCACGCATTGACCAGCGTCTGAGAGAGAGAGAACTCAACCGTAGACCTCTAGCCCCTATCAGTCCCAGCTCCGAGTCCCCACCTTTATCATCGCTGGCTCCACCGGAACCCATGCAGATTGGACGCATCTCCCAGGCTGAGAGAGACCGCCGGATGAGGGAGCGACGCTGTCTATATTGCGGCAAACCGGGCCATTTCCGTTCCACGTGTCCCGGGCTCCAGGGAAACGCTCTGTCCCGTACAGACCGGGGGAACTGTAACGGGAAACATAACCTCCTCCCATCCGTCCAACTCCCGTCTGCTCATTCCAGTCACCCTCTCCTGGGACAACCACAAGCTTCACCTTCAAGCCTTGGTAGACTCTGGAGCCGCAGGTAACTTCATGGATGGTGTCTGGGCGAAGGAGAATGGCGTTCCCTCTGAACCTCTAAGTGACCCCATGAGGGTTACTACATTGGATGGAAGCCCTTTGGGATCTGGACTTGTCACTCATGTCACTACCTCCTTGAGACTTTCAGTTTCACAACACCAGGAATTGATGAACTTTCATTTGATCTCCTGTTCCGAGTTCCCTCTCGTCCTTGGATACCCCTGGCTTCACAGCCATAACCCTCACATCGACTGGTCTGTGGGCACTATCAAGCAGTGGGGTCCTACGTGCCAAGCTACTTGTATTTTCCAGAATTCCCAGAGTTCTACTCCCGAGTCTTTAGAATCCATCGACCTGACCCGAGTTCCCGAGTGTTACCATGACCTCAAACTGGTGTTTAGCAAACAGAGGGCCACCATGCTACCACCCCATAGATCTTACGATTGCCCCATCGACCTGTTTCCGGGCACTTGCCCCCCAGGGGTCGGATCTTTTCCCTATCTCCACCCGAACGAGCTGCTATGGATACCTACATCAAGGACTCTCTGGAAGCAGGCCTCATGCGTCCATCAACCTCGCCCGGCGGGAGCAGGGTTTTTCTTTGTGGCCAAGAAAGATGGTGGATTACGTCCTGCATCGACTACCGGGGACTCAATGACATAACCGTCCGTGAATCAAGTACCCGCCACCCTTATGGCCACAGCCTCTTTGAGCTGCTCCAGAAGCAGTTGTTTTCACGTTTGATCTCAGCACGGACAGCCATGACTGAAAGACTGTGACCTGGTGACGAAAGTGAAGACCGTCAACACGCCCTACTGGTCACTATGAATACTTGGTGATGCCCTTCGGCCTGGACCAACGCCCCATGGTGTTCCAAGCGCTCATAAAACATGTGCTTAGGGATATGCCAAACATATTTGTGTTCGTTTACTTGGATGACCTGTCCTTTCGAGCTCCCTTCAAGAACACACTACATGTCAGGACAGTACCAAACGCCCTAGACAGCCATCTGTACGTTGTCGAAAAATGAATTCCATTCATCCCGAGTACAATTCCTGGGATTTGTAGTGGAAACCCGTGTCGATGTCCAAATGGACCCTAGGAAGGTAGGGGCGGTAGCGGATTGGCCCACCCCAAATCCGTTAAGGATGTTCAGCTGTTTCCTGGGCTTCACAAACTTTTACCGCAAGTTCATCAAGAACTTCAGTTTGGTGGGCAGCTCCTCTCAGCTTTAACCAAAGGTGGCAATGCAAGGTTTTTGGGGAAGAGAAGCTGAGACGGCTCTTCCAAGGACTCAAGCAGCGGTCCCTTCTGCTCCCATCCTGATACTACCGACTACGGATGAACCATTTGTGGTGGAGGTAGACGCATCAGAGGTTGGTGTTGGAGCTGTCCTGTCTCAGAGGGGTGAAGACAAGAAGCTTCATCCGTGCGCTTTCTTCTCACACCGGCTTACCCCGACTGAGAGGAACTACGATGTGGGGGATCGTGAACTCCTAGCGGTTAAGATGGCATTGAAGGAATGGAGACACTGGCTCGAGGGGGCTTCTCACCCGTTTCAAGTGCTTACGGACCACAAAAATCTGGAGTATATCCAGCAGGCGAAGCGATTGAACTCTAGACAAGCTAGATGGTCTCTTTTCTTCAATCGATTCCAGTTTATCCTCACCTATCGGCCCGGGTCGAAGAATCTCAAACCGGATGCCCTGTCCCGAGTCTACGCTCCTGCCATTCGAGATGACACGGACATGCCTGTCCTTCCTGCTGCTAAGATTGTGGCTCCGATCTCGTGGCAAGTTGAGGATACCGTGAGACGTGCTCAAGCTAGCGAACCGGACCCTAAAGGAGGCCCTGCCAATCGGTTGTTTGTCCCCAAGGCAGTGAGGACTCAGGTCCTTCTGTGGGGGCACTCCTCTCGCCTCACCTGTCATCCGGGCGTAGGTCGCACCTTGGAGTTCATCCAGCGTAAGTTCTGGTGGCCTACCATAAGAGAAGACGTTGCCACTTTCGTCAATGCCTGCCCCGTGTGCTGCCAGGGCAAATCTTCTCACCTCCGCCCCTCAAGGACTCCTTCACCCTTTACCTGTTCCCCACAGACCCTGGTCCCATATCTCATTGGACTTTATTACTGGACTTCCTCCATCCCATGGCAATACTACTATCCTAGTCATAATCGACAGGTTTTCAAAGGCGGCCAGGTTCGTCCCTCTGACTAAGTTACCTTCTGCCAAGGAAACGGCTGAGTTGGTAATTAATCATGTGTTCCGAGTCTTCGGCATTCCTCAAGATGTGGTTTCTGACAGAGGTCCCCAGTTCGCCTCAAGGTTTTGGAAGGCCTTCTGCCAACTCATGGGGGCTTCTGCCAGTCTATCTTCAGGGTACCATCCGGAGTCCAACGGCCAAACAGAGAGGATGAATCAAGAGCTGGAAACCACCCTCCGATGTATGACTCGTGACAACCCGTCCACATGGTCATCCTTTATTGTTTGGGCCGAATACGCGCACAACACCTTGCGCTCCTCCTCCACTGGTATGTCCCCGCACGAGTGTCAGTTTGGCTATGCTCCTCCATTGTTCCCGGACCAGGAGGCAGAAGTCAGAGTGCCTTCAGCCTTGAGGTTCGTCAGACGCTGTCGGCTTATGTGGAGGAAGACCCGTCTTAATCTGATGCGTTCTCACAGAGGTATCAACAACAAGCCAACAGACGTCGCCGTCCCGGGCCTACCCTGCGCCCCGGCCAGAGAGTCTGGCTTTCCACAAGAGACTTACCTCTACGGGTGGAGTCTCGCAAGCTGTCCCAAAAATACATCGGTCCCTTCAAGGTTGCCAGGAGAGTTAACCCAGTTTCTTATCGCCTACACTTACCCAGATCCCTTAAGATTAATCCCACATTTCATGTGTCATTGTTAAAACCTGTTGTTTTTTCTCCCCTTGTCCCGGCAGACAGACCTCCCCTCCGCCTCGTGTCATTGGAGGCCAGCCGGCTTATACCGTCCACCGGATACTGGATTCCCGCCGGGTGCAGCGGTCCTGGCAGTATCTGGTGGACTGGGAAGGCTACGGTCCTGAGGAGCGCTCCTGGGTTCCTGCCAAAGACATCCTGGACCCTGACCTCATTCGTCAGTTCAGGGTCCTCCACCCTGAGAGAGCTGGTAGGAACGTCAGGAGCCGTTCCTAGGGGGGATTCTGTCAGGATTTGGCCAGGGTTGTTCCGGGTTTTGGTCAGTAGATGTCCCCATTGTGCTTTTTGTCCCTATGTTTTTCCCTTGATCCCCATTATTATTTGCACCTGTGTCTCGTTTCCCCTGATTGTATTTAAACCCTTTGTTTCCCTCAGTTCTGTGCTCTGTGTTTGTATGTTAGCACCCTGCCCTAGTGTTCTGTGTGCTCTTGTCGATTCCGGGTGAAGTTCTTGTGGTATTCTGTTTTTTGTTTTTGTTTATTTTTGGTGAGTTTCTTTTGAGGTCTTTTTGTGTTTTTCCTACCACCTTTTGGATTTGCCATTTTTTGTATTTTAGGATTTTTTCTTTATTAAATACACCGTCTTAAGTACTGCTGTGTCTGCCTCATCTTCTGGGTTCTGCTGTCTATTCGTGGCTCAGTTGGTTAAGTGACTGTTTCTCACTCCGGAGACCCAGGTTCGAAACCGGGTCCTGACAGATCTAGTCCCAATATGATACAATATCATCCAAAACGCAGAAAACAACAACTCACTACCTCACTTTATGTGTAGTGTTAGTGTGTGTGCCTTACATTCTGCACCCTGAGTCCCAGAGCTCGATCAGACAGTTATTACTGATGAGACAGAGAGAGGTGAATGCAGGATGTCTTTATTGCATAAAAACTTTTTCATTTCAGCAAGCGTAGCTCTAATTTGGTCAATTCAGGAAGTGAAATGAGTTTGGCATGAAAACAATGAAGCGAAAAAACAAACAAATATACAGCTTTATCTGAGACCGGAGAAATAGTTTGCTATTCTCTATTCAATTGACATCATCCATACTGTATTCATGTACATCCACACAGCACTTCACGATCTCTTTCTTTGCCATACTGTATGGCGTGTTGTACTTGGCAGTGAGAGATGTGTGGCATGCTATGTCCTCCCAGGTGTCTGGCAGGCAGGAAGGAGAGTGTCAGAAGAGATAACATGTAGGTGAGATGTGAGAAGTTGCTGACCCGAGTCACACAGGTCTGTGAGTCGCTCTCTCACACTGTGACACAGCTACAATCCCATTACATGATACACCCAACTCTCAGCCAAGGTGAAGGGTTTGACATTGTCTGAAAGCTGTGGTTAAAAACAGGTGGTGATGATGATGATGACGATGAAGAAGATGAAGATTCATAGATTTAATTTGACTAATCAATCTCCGCCAACTATATGAAGGAGCATGAATGTGCCAACAGGCATTATCCTATCTGTCATGATAAGCACAACACATAGAGAATATTGAACACCACAGCGTTCAGCATGGATGAGGAGCAGGCCTGCCAGAAGCACACAGCTGTCCACACACCGACTACATCCTCTACGGACTAAAACCACAGGGAAAAAAACGATTCTCTTTGAATCTAACACATCTGGTACCTACACTACAAGACCAACTGGCTCCCAACACATCCTGTACCATGATTTGATATCTCACCAAGTGAATGTGAGGTTTTTGATCAAATGCGATCAGCAACACTTAACAGCCATCTTGAATCTGTGTCTTTGTTCATTTGAACGAGTCAAATACCCATGTCAGACCTTTCAGTGCTTCAACTGCCCGAAGAAGACAGATACCGTGGAAAAACATCGCGTACACCATAGCCCAATGCATTTCTACCCAATTAATTTATTTTCTGAAGTTCTCATTTAGAGTATATTCACAGTGGAAGGCGGATTACACACGGCAACTTCTATACATTTTTATCTGCAAAGATTCATTATCTTGTATTTGTATATATTTGTCTGTCTGTCTGTGCTACAAATGGAACATCAAAAAGAAGCTTGACAAAGTCATAAGACAGTGTGACATGGTGGTGGACATGCTGTGCCTGTACATACATGCATATGATCAGGAGAAAACACATTCGTAGAGAGGAATAGAGTCCTATTACTGTTATGGTTAACGGTGTGTTTTCATGGTCCCAGTTGGAGTGAATGTTTAGATGAAAAGTGGATTACATCCCCAAAAATGGCATACGACGTCAAATGTGTGCAGATACAGTGTGTGCACCAGTCATTGCTTTCTCTCTCGCTCGCTCTGCCGAGTGTGCATCTTGCTAGCTGTCACTCAAATGGCGAGGGGCTGACTCTCATTGTCTGAAATGAAAATTGCTATGGGGCTGAGCGCACGTGTAGGGGGAACATGGGGCTGGCGCACGGTAGGGAACATGGGGCTGGCGCACGTGTAGGGAACATGGGGCTGGCGCACGTGTAGGGGAACATGGGGCTGGCGCACCTGTAGGGAACATGGGCTGGCGCACCTGTAGGGAACATGGGGCTGGCGCACCTGGGGGATGGGGCTGGCGCACCTGTAGGGGATGGCTGGCGCACCTGTAGGGAAATGGGGCTGGCGCACGTGTAGGGGAACATGGGGCTGGCGCACGTGTAGGGAACATGGGGCTGGCGCACCTGTAGGGGAACATGGGGCTGGCGCACCTGTAGGGAACATGGGCTGGCGCACCTGTAGGGAACATGGGGCTGTAGGGAACATGGGGCTGGCGCACGTGTAGGGGAACATGGGGCTGGCGCACCTGTAGGGAACATGGGGCTGGCGCACCTGTAGGGGAACATGGGGCTGGCGCACGTGTAGGGAACATGGGGCTGGCGCACCTGTAGGGAACATGGGGCTGGCGCACCTGTAGGGAACATGGGGCATGGCGCATGTAGGGGAACATGGGGCTGGCGCACCTGTAGGGAAAATGGGCTGGCGCACTGCGCGCACGTGTAGGGAACATGGGCTGGCGCACCTGTAGGGAACATGGGGCTGGAGGGGAAATGGGCTGGCGCACCTGTAGGGAACATGGGGCTGGCGACGGTAGGGAACATGGGCTGGCGCACCTGTAGGGAACATGGGGCTGGCGCACGTGTAGGGAACATGGGGCTGAGCGCACCTGTGCATGGGGCTGGCACCGTGGGGAACATGGGCTGGCGCACGTGTAGGGGAACATGGGCTGGCGCACCTGTAGGGAACATGGGGCTGGCGCACCTGTAGGGAACATGGGGCTGGCGCACCTGTAGGGAACATGGGGCTGGCGCACGTGTAGGGAACATGGGGCTGGCGCACCTGTAGGGAACATGGGGCTGGCGCACCTGTAGGGAAACATGGGGCTGGCGCACGTGTAGGGGAACATGGGGCTGGCGCACCTGTAGGGAACATGGGGCTGAGCGCACGTGTAGGGAACATGGGCTGGCGACCTGTAGGGAACATGGGGCTGGCGCACGTGTAGGGAACATGGGGCTGGCGCACGTGTAGGGAACATGGGGCTGGGCGCACCTGTAGGGGAACATGGGGCTGGCGCACGTGTAGGGAACATGGGGCTGGCGCACGTGTAGGGGAACATGGGGCTGGCGCACGTGTAGGGGAACATGGGGCTGGCGCACCTGTAGGGAACATGGGGCTGGCGCACCTGTAGGGAACATGGGGCTGGGCTGAGGGGAACAAGGGGCTGGCACGTGTAGGGAACATGGGGCTGGCGCACCTGCAGGGAACATGGGGCTGGCGCACGTGTAGGGGAACATGGGGCTGGCGCACGTGTGGGAACATGGGCTGGGGGAACATGGGGCTGGCGCACCTGTGGGGAACATGGGGCTGGCGCACCTGTAGGGAACATGGGGCTGGCGCACCTGTAGGGAACATGGCTGGCGCACCTGTAGGGGAACATGGGGCTGGCGCACGTGTAGGGAACATGGGCTGGCGCACCTGTAGGGAACATGGGGCTGGCGCACGTGTAGGAACATGGGGCTGGCGCACGTGTGGGGAACATGGGCGCACCTGTAGGAACATGGGGCTGGCGCACGTGTGGGGAACATGGGCTGGCGCACCTGTAGGGAACATGGGGCTGCGCACGTGTAGGGAACATGGGGCTGGCGCACGTGTAGGGAACATGGGGCTGGCGCACCTGTAGGGAACATGGGGCTGGCGCACCTGTAGGGAACATGGGGCTGGCGCACCTGTAGGGAACATAAGGGGCTGTAGCGCACGTGTAGGGAACAAGGGCTGGGCGCACCTGTAGGGAACATGGGGCTGGCGCACGTGTGGGGAACATGGGGCTGGCGCACCTGTAGGGAACATGGGGCTGGCGCACGTGTAGGGAACATGGGGCTGGCGTACCTGTAGGGAACATGGGGCTGGCGCACGTGTAGGGAACATGGGGCTGGCGCACGTGTAGGGGGAACATGGGGAACATGGGGCTGCTGGCGCACCTGTAGGGAACATGGGGCTGGCGCACGGTAGGGCAAGCGCACCTGTAGGGAACATGGGGCTGAGCGCACCTGTAGGGAACATGGGGCTGGCGCACCTGTAGGGAACATGGGGCTGGCGCACGTGTAGGGAACATGGGGCTGGCGCACCTGTAGGGAACATGGGCGCTGGCGCACCTGTAGGGAACATGGGGCTGGCGCACGTGCGGGGAACATGGGGCTGGCGCACCTGTAGGGAACATGGGGCTGGCGCACCTGTAGGGAACATGGGGCTGGCGCACCTGTAGGGAACATGGGGCTGGCGCACCTGTAGGGGAACATGGGGCTGGCGCACCTGTAGGGAACATGGGGCTGGCACACCTGTAGGGAACATGGGGCTGCGCACCTGTAGGGAACATGGGGCTGGCGCACCTGTAGGGAACATGGGGCTGGGCGCACCTGTAGGGAACATGGGGCTGGCGCACGTGTAGGGGAACATGGGGCTGGCGCACCTGTAGGGAACATGGGGCTGGCGCACGTGTAGGGAACATGGGGCTGGCGCACCTGTAGGGAACATGGGGCTGGCGCACCTGTAGGGAACATGGCTGGCGCACCTGTAGGGGAAATATGGGCTGGCGCACGTGTAGGGAAACATGGGGCTGAGCGCCCTGTAGGGAACATGGGGCTGGCGCACCTGTAGGGAACATGGGGCTGGCGCACCTGTAGGGAACATGGGGCTGGCGTACGTGTAGGAACATGGGGCTGGCGCACCTGTAGGGGAACATGGGGCTGGCGCACGTGTAGGGAACATGGGCTTGGCGCACCAGTAGGGAACATGGGGCTGGCGCACCTGTAGGGAACATGGGCCGGGCGCACGGTAGGGGAACATGGGGCTGGCGCACGGTAGGGGAACATGGGCTGGCGCACCTGTTGGGAACATGGGCTGGCGCACGGGGAATTTCCTCAAGGGAGCTGCGCACGTAGGGAAATATGGGCTGGCGACGTGTAGGGAACATGGGGCTGGCACACGTGTGCAGGGAACATGGGGCTGGCACACGTCTAGGGAACACGGCTGGCGCACCTGTAGGGAACACGGGGCTGGCGCACCTGTAAGGAACACGGGCTGGCGCACCTGTAGGGAACACGGGCTGGCGCACCTGTAGGGAACACGGGGCTGGCGCACCTGTAGGGAACATGGGGCTGGCGCACCTGTAGGGAACATGGGGCTGCACAGCTTCCATAAAATAGTTGCTTTCAAATTCGTAATTTCATGGCTAATTGAGGGAAGACAGTAATTCTGCTCATAGATTAGGCATGTATGAACTAACATTGAGACATCCAGTCCAAAAAGGTTTGAAAAAGATGTACTAGTCAAAGTTCCAGAGCAAGTCTTTAATAATCCTTGAACTGTTCTGAAGACTCAGGTTGTGTTGTGTTCATACATGGGGATAAAGGAGGGATGTGAGAACACAAGCATACACTGTCACATACACACACACACACACACACACACACACACACACACACACACACACACACACACACACACACACACACACACACACTCACCACTATTTCTCTTTCCCTGCCCACACACACACACACACACACACACACACACACACACACATAAATGCTTCTTCTGTTTTTTTATGATCTCATCATCTTTAACTGCTTTCAGTCCCAGGCCTTGATGATGGAACTCACAAAACTTTACTAAATGTTTATTATTTCCTTTCCCTGCCCCAGAAGGCTGGAAAATGCAAATGTATGCATATGCATGGACCAGTAATGCTTGAATGAACCTTTAATTGGTCTTTTCTGTGCTTCTCTTTGATTTAAGGCTTATATCTTCCAATAGCATCCGTCTAGCCCTCTATCCAGCCAAGCTAGTCTTCTACCTTTCTCCTCCAAAACCACTTGGTCTTCTCTTCAAACCAGTTTTGTCCTTCTCTTCAAAACATTATCTATTGATCTATCCTACTATCTATCCTGCTCTCTCTCTCTCTCACACACACACACACACACACACACACACACACACACACACACACACACACACACACACACACACACACACACACACACACACACACACACACACACACACAGCCTCATTTACACCTAGCCTCTGGTTCATTCTCAAGAGGCTATAATAAGCCCATTACTAGGGTGTGACTGACTGTCTCTCGCCTCCTTTCTTGTAGAACACCGGCTGGGTCTCTGTACGCATCTGAAATGGCCCCCTATTCCTATTTTAGTGCACTACTTTTGACCAGAGCCCTAACCAGGCCCTGGTCAAAAGTAGTGCCTACTAAAATAAGTGCAGACAAATCTCCCTCTTGTGTGGCCTTATGGGGCATATTCATATGTATTATCATTTTTTCTATATCAAACAGTTTTGTTATCTTTTAGTCTTCTGTGATGTATATGAAGTGTAATATTGGAGATTCAAACTCAACATGTAATAAATATCAACTCTATATCTGTCAAAGTACAGGTGTCTTCTTTTAAGCCTATAACTATGTGTGTGAGGTGTAGATTTTGTTTTTGAAAGTAGATTTGTTTAAGACTAACAAGAAACAGTCTGTGTGACCCTGATTGTAGCCCACTCCAGTAACAGGTTAAAGATGGAACATGCAGTAAGAAGCAGTGCCATTGTACCACACCACCATGGTTGTTTTTGTTGCAGATCTGAGGAAGCGTTTACATGTAGCATAGTAAAAATATATATACGTATATATTGTGCTCTTCTATGTAGTCGCGTCAAATGATGTAAAGGAATGGTATTTCCAAACGTTTATTGTATTTTTGTTGTTGTAATAATACAAACGGACGTCGCTGTTTCACCATTATGGATTCCGGATTTAAGGGGCAGTACAGTCTGTTCATTTGGGACGGACTTTTTGACCCACAGCACATTACCACAATCTGATCTGATTATTCTGACCAAATAACCAGTCATACTTTTTGCATATGCACAGTGCATTTGGAAAGTATTCAGACCCCTTGGCTTTTCCAAACTTTGTTTACGTTACAGCCTTATTCTAAAATTGATTACATTTATTTATTGCAATGCCCCATAATGACAAAACAAAAACAGGTTTTAGAAAATTTGGCAATATAAGATGTGGCAAAAAAAAACACCTACTCATTCAGGGTTTTTCTTTATTTTTACTATTTTATAAATTGTATAAATGTAAAAAAATTGTAAAATAAAGAAAAACCATTGAATGGTGGGTGTTTCCAAACCTCTGACTGGTACTTATATATAGATATATATATATATATTAGTACCAGTCAGAGGTTTTGACACACCCACTCATTCAATGTTTTTTTTATATATATATATGTCAGGACCCGTTTCGAACCTGGGTCTCCGGAGTGAGAAACAGTCACTTAACCAACTGAGCCACGAATAGACAGCAGAACCCAGAAGATGAGGCAGACACAGCAGTACTTAAGACGGTGTATTTAATAAAGAAAAAATCCTAAAATACAAAAATGGCAAATCCAAAAGGTGGTAGGTAAAACACAAAAAGAACTCAAAAGAAACTCACCAAAATAAACAAAAACAAAACAGAATACCACAAGAACGCTACCCGGAATCGACAAGAGCACACAGAACACTAGGCAGGGTGCTAACATACAAACACAGAGCACAGAACAGAGGGAAACTAAGGGTTTAAATACACTCAGGGGAAACGAGACACAGGTGCAAAATAATAATGGGGAACAAGGGAAAACATAAGGACAAAAAGCACAATGGGGGCATCTAGTGACCAACAACTGGAACAACCTGGCCAAATCCTGACAGAATCCCCTAGGAACGGCTCCTGGACGTTCCCACCAGCTCTCTCAGGGTGGAGGACCCTGAACTGACGAATGAGGTCAGGGTCCAGGATGTCTTTGGCAGGAACCCAGGAGCGCTCCTCAGGACCGTAGCCTTCCCAGTCCACCAGATACTGCCAGGACCGCTGCACCCGGCGGGAATCCAGTATCCGGTGGACGGTATAAGCCGGCTGGCCTCCAATGACACGAGGCGGAGGGGAGGTCTGTCTGCCGGGACAAGGGGAGAAAAAACAACAGGTTTTAACAAAGACACATGAAATGTGGGATTAATCTTAAGGGATCTGGGTAAGTGTAGGCGATAAGAAACTGGGTTAACTCTCCTGGCAACCTTGAAGGACCGATGTATTTTTGGGACAGCTTGCGAGACTCCACCCGTAGAGGTAAGTCTCTTGTGGAGAGCCAGACTTCTGGCCGGGGCGCAGGGTAGGCCCGGACGGCGACGTCTGTTGGCTTGTTGTTGATACCTCTGTGAGGAACGCATCAGATTAAGACGGGTCTTCCTCCACATAAGCCGACAGCGTCTGACGAATCTCAAGGCTGAAGGCACTCTGACTTCTGCCTCCTGGTCCGGGAACAATGGAGGAGCATAGCCAAACTGACACTGTAAGGGACATACCAGTGGAGGAGGAGCGCAAGGTGTTGTGCGCGTATTCGGCCCAAACAATAAAGGATGACCATGTGGACGGGTTGTCACGAGTCATACATCGGAGGGTGGTTTCCAGCTCTTGATTCATCCTCTCTGTTTGGCCGTTGGACTCCGGATGGTACCCTGAAGATAGACTGGCAGAAGCCCCCATGAGTTGGCAGAAGGCCTTCCAAAACCTTGAGGCGAACTGGGGACCTCTGTCAGAAACCACATCTTGAGGAATGCCGAAGACTCGGAACACATGATTAATTACCAACTCAGCCGTTTCCTTGGCAGAAGGTAACTTAGTCAGAGGGACGAACCTGGCCGCTTTGAAAACCTGTCGATTATGACTAGGATAGTAGTATTGCCATGGGATGGAGGAAGTCCAGTAATAAAGTCCAATGAGATATGGGACCAGGGTCTGTGGGGAACAGGTAAAGGGTGAAGGAGTCCTTGAGGGCGGAGGTGAGAAGATTTGCCCTGGCAGCACACGGGGCAGGCATTGACGAAAGTGGCAACGTCTTCTCTTATGGTAGGCCACCAGAACTTACGCTGGATGAACTCCAAGGTGCGACCTACGCCCGGATGACAGGTGAGGCGAGAGGAGTGCCCCCACAGAAGGACCTGAGTCCTCACTGCCTTGGGGACAAACAACCGATTGGCAGGGCCTCCTTTAGGGTCCGGTTCGCTAGCTTGAGCACGTCTCACGGTATCCTCAACTTGCCACGAGATCGGAGCCACAATCTTAGCAGCAGGAAGGACAGGCATGTCCGTGTCATCTCGAATGGCAGGAGCGTAGACTCGGGACAGGGCATCCGGTTTGAGATTCTTCGACCCGGGCCGATAGGTGAGGATAAACTGGAATCGATTGAAGAAAAGAGACCATCTAGCTTGTCTAGAGTTCAATCGCTTCGCCTGCTGGATATACTCCAGATTTTTGTGGTCCGTAAGCACTTGAAACGGGTGAGAAGCCCCCTCGAGCCAGTGTCTCCATTCCTTCAATGCCATCTTAACCGCTAGGAGTTCACGATCCCCCACATCGTAGTTCCTCTCAGTCGGGTAAGCCGGTGTGAGAAGAAAGCGCACGGATGAAGCTTCTGTCTTCACCCCTCTGAGACAGGACAGCTCCAACACCAACCTCTGATGCGTCTACCTCCACCACAAATGGTTCATCCGTAGTCGGTAGTATCAGGATGGGAGCAGAGAGGATGCGCTGCTTGAGTCCTTGGAAGGCCGTCCCAGCTTCTCTTCCCCAAAAAACCTTGCATTGCCACCTTTGGTTAAAGCTGAGAGAGGAGCTGCCACCAAACTGAAGTTCTTGATGAACTTGCGGTAAAAGTTTGTGAAGCCCAGGAAACGCTGAACATCCTTAACGGATTTGGGGGTGGGCCAATCCGCTACCGCCCCTACCTTCCTAGGGTCCATTTGGATTCGACCGGGTTCCACTACAAATCCCAGGAATTGTACTCGGGATGAATGGAATTCACATTTTTCCGGCTTAACGTACAGATGGCTGTCCAGGAGGCGTTTGAGTACTTGTCTGACATGCTTAGTGTGTTCTTGAAGGGAGCTCGAAAAGATGAGGATGTCATCCAAGTAAACGAACACAAATATGTTAAGCATATCCCTAAGCACATCGTTTATGAGCGCTTGGAACACCGCTGGGGCGTTGGTCAGGCCGAAGGGCATCACCAAGTATTCATAGTGACCAGTAGGCGTGTTGAAAGCGGTCTTCCACTCGTCACCAGGTCTGATCCGCACAAGATGGTATGCGTTCCGCAGGTCAAGCTTAGTGAAAACAACTGCTTCCTGGAGCAGCTCAAGGCTGTGGCCATAAGGGGTAGCGGGTAACGGTTACGGACGGTTATGTCATTGAGTCCCCGGTAGTCGATGCAAGGACGTAACCCACCATCTTTCTTGGCCACAAAGAAAAAAACCCTGCTCCCGCCGGGGAGGTTGATGGACGCATGAGGCCTGCTTCCAGAGAGTCCTTGATGTAGGTATCCATAGCAGCTCGTTCGGGTGGAGATAGGGAAAAGATCCGACCCCTGGGGGGCAAGTGCCCGGAAACAGGTCGATGGGGCAATCGTAAGATCTATGGGGTGGTAGCATGGTGGCCCTCTGTTTGCTAAACACCAGTTTGAGGTCATGGTAACACTCGGGAACTCGGGTCAGGTCGATGGATTCTAAAGACTCGGGAGTAGAACTCGGGAATTCTGGAAAATACAAGTAGCTTGGCACGTAGGACCCCACTGCTTGATAGTGCCCACAGACCAGTCGATGTGAGGGTTATGGCTGTGAAGCCAGGGGTATCCAAGGACGAGAGGGAACTCGGAACAGGAGATCAAATGAAAGTTCATCAATTCCTGGTGTTGTGAAACTGAAAGTCTCAAGGAGGTAGTGACATGAGTGACAAGTCCAGATCCCAAAGGGCTTCCATCCAATGTAGTAACCCTCATGGGGTCACTTAGAAGTTCAGAGGGAACGCCATTCTCCTTCGCCCAGACACCATCCATGAAGTTACCTGCGGCTCCAGAGTCTACCAAGGCTTGAAGGTGAAGCTTGTGGTTGTCCCAGGAGAGGGTGACTGGAATGAGCAGACGGGAGTTGGACGGATGGGAGGAGGTTATGTTTCCCGTTACAGTTCCCCCCGGTCTGTACGGGACAGAGCGTTTCCCTGGAGCCCGGGACACGTGGAACGGAAATGGCCCGGTTTGCCGCAATATAGACAGCGTCGCTCCCTCATCCGGCGGTCTCTCTCAGCCTGGGAGATGCGTCCAATCTGCATGGGTTCCGGTGGAGCCAGTGATGATAAAGGTGGGGACTCGGAGCTGGGACTGATAGGAGCTAGAGGTCTACGGTTGAGTTCTCTCTCTCAGACGCTGGTCAATGCGTGAGGCCAACTTGATCAGGGACTCGAGATTGTCCGGTGGTTCCCGAGTGGCCAGTTCATCTTGGATAGTGTCGGAAAGGCCTTTCAGAAAGCACACCGTGAGCGCCTCGTTGTTCCAGCCACTCGCTGCTGCCACCGTGCGGAACTGGATGGCATAGTCCGTCACGCTGCGCCAACCTTGATGGAGAGTCAGGAGCTGTTTGGCTGAGTCAGAACCACTGCTTGGGCCTTGAAACACTCGTTTGAATTCCTCAGCAAAGGCAGAGTAGCTGGCACAGCAGGAACTATGGGCATCCCACACAGCAGTAGCCCAGGCCAGGGCTTTTTCCGACAGCAGGGTGATGATATATGCGATCTTAGACCGGTCGGTGGGAAACGACGAGGGTTGCAGCTCAAAGGAGAGAGAACATTGAGTGAGAAACCCTTTACAAGCACTTGGATCACCTGAGAACCGTTGGGGAGGTGGAAGACGAGGTTCAGCCAGGGGTTAACTGCCATGGGTACGTGAACTTGAGGTACTGGGACGGGAACTGTTGCCGGGGTAAGTCGATCAGATATTTGCTTAATGGAAGTCAGCATCTCCGACAGAAGATGAGAATGTCTAGCCATTAAGGCCTCTTGCTGAACCAGGGCGGCTTCGTGGCGTTGGACAGTCTCCTGGTGGTGGGACAGCGTGGCAAAAAGTGTATTTAATAAAGAAAAAATCCTAAAATACAAAAATGGCAAATCCAAAAGGTGGTAGGTAAAACACAAAAGAACTCAAAAGAAACTCACCAAAAATAAACAAAAACAAAAAACAGAATACCACAAGAACGTCACCCGGAATCGACAAGAGCACACAGAACACTAGGCAGGGTGCTAACATACAAACACAGAGCACAGAACAGAGGGAAACTAAGGGTTTAAATACACTCAGGGGAAACAAGACACAGGTGCAAATAATAATGGGGAACAAGGGAAAAACATAAGGACAAAAAGCACAATGGGGGCATCTAGTGACCAACAACTGGAACAACCCTG
>NW_027013048.1:0-17354 GCF_036934945.1 Oncorhynchus masou masou
TACAACACACAAATACAATAAACAGGAATCCACAGAAAAACACAACCCAATTCACAAGTAGTGAGTTCTAAACCACTATGAGATGGAATGAAAGGTGAGTGCCTGTGCTCTCAATGACCACAGTACGGTGTGAGTGCCTGTGCTTCTCAATGACCACAGTACGGGTGAGTGCCTGTGCTTCTCAATGACCACAGTACGGGTGAGTGCCTGTGCTTCTCAATGACAACAGTACGGTGTGAGTGCCTGTGCTTCTCAATGACCACAGTACGGTGTGAGTGCCTGTGCTTCTCAATGACCACAGTACGGTGTGAGTGCCTGTGCTTCTCAATGACAACAGTACGGTGTGAGTACCTGTGCTTCTCATTAACAACAGTACGGTGTGAGAACCTGTGCTTCTCAATGACAACAGTACGGTGTGAGTGCCTGTGCTTCTCAATGACCACAGTACGGTGTGAGTGCCTGTGCTTCTCAATGACCACAGTACGGTGTGAGTGCCTGTGCTTCTCAATGACAACAGTACGGTGTGAGTGCCTGTGCTTCTCAATGACCACAGTACGGTGTGAGTACCTGTGCTTCTCAATGACCACAGTACGGTGTGAGTGCCTGTGCTTCTCATTAACAACAGTACGGTGTGAGAACCTGTGCTTCTCAATGACCACAGTACGGTGAGTGCCTGTGCTTCTCAATGACCACAGTACGGTGAGTGCCTGTGCTTCTTCCCAATGACCACAGTACGGTGAGTGCCTGTGCTTCTCACTGACCACAGTACGGTGTGAGTGCCTGTGCTTCTCAATGACCACAGTGCACGGTGTGAGTACCTGTGCTTCTCAATGACCACAGTACGGTGTGAGTGCCTGTGCTTCTCAATGACAACAGTACAATGACAACAGTACGGTGAGTGCCTGTGCTTCCTCAATGACAACAGCACGGTGTGAGTACCTGTGCTCAATGACAACAGTACGGTGTGAGTACCTGTGCTTCTCAGTGACCACAGTACGGTGTGAGTACCTGTGCTTTCCATGACCACAGTACGGTGTGAGTACCTGTGCTTCTCAATGACACAGTACGGGTGAGTACCTGTGCTTCTCAATGACCACAGTACGGTGAGTACCTGTGCTTTCAATGACCACAGTACGGTGTGAGTGCCTGTGCTTCTCAATGACCACAGTACGGTGTGAGTACCTGTGCTTCAATGACCACAGTACGGTGTGAGTACCTGTGCTTTTCTCAATGACCACAGCACGGTGAGTACCTGTGCTTCAATGACCACAGTACGGTGTGAGTACCTGTGCTTCAATGACCACAGTACGGTGTGAGTACCTGTGCTTCTCAATGACCACAGTACGGGTGAGTGCCTGTGGTTCTCAATGACCACAGTACGGTGTGAGTACCTGTGCTTCTCAATGACCACAGTACGGTGTGAGTGCCTGTGCTTCTCAATGACCACAGTACGGTGTGAGTGCCTGTGCTTCTCAATGACCACAGTACGGTGTGAGTGCCTGTGCTTCTCAATGACCACAGTACGGTGTGAGTACCTGTGCTTCTCAATGACCACAGTACGGTGTGAGTGCCTGTAGCTTCCCTAATGACCACAGTGCACGGTGTGAGTGCCTGTGCTTCTCAATGACCACAGTACGGTGTGAGTACCTGTGCTTCTCAGTGACTACAGTACGGTGTGAGTACCTGTGCTTCTCAATGACCACAGTACGGTGTGAGTACCTGTTCTTCTCAGTGACCACAGTACGGTGTGAGTGCCTGTGCTTCTCAATGACAACAGTACGGTGTGAGTGCCTGTGCTTCTCAATGACAACAGTACGGTGTGAGTACCTGTGCTTCTCAATGACAACAGTACGGTGTGAGTACCTGTGCTTCTCAGTGACCACAGTACGGTGTGAGTGCCTGTGCTTCTCAATGACCACAGTACGGTGAGTGCCTGTGCTTCTCAATGACCACAGTACGGTGAGTGCCTGTGCTTCCCTCAATGACCCAGTACGGTGTGAGTGCCTGTGCTTCTCAATGACCACAGTACGGTGTGAGTGCCTGTGCTTCTCAATGACCACAGTGCACGGTGTGAGTACCTGTGCTTCTCAGTGACTACAGTACGGTGTGAGTACCTGTGCTTCTCAATGACCACAGTACGGTGTGAGTACCTGTTCTTCTCAGTGACCAGTACGGTGTGAGTGCCTGTTCTTCTCAGTGACCACAGTGCACGGGGTGTGAGTACCTGTTCTTCTCAGTGACCACAGTACGGTGTGAGTGCCTGTTCTTCTCAATGACCACAGTACGTGTGAGTACCTGTTCTCTCAGTGACCACAGTACGGTGTGAGTGCCTGTTCTTCTCAGTGACCACAGTACGGTGTGAGTGCCTGTTCTTTCAATGACCAGCAGTACGGTGTGAGTGCCTGTTCTTCTCAATGACCACAGTGAAGGTGTGAGTGCCTGTGCTTCTCATTAACAACAGTACGGTGTGAGTGCCTGTGCTTCTCAATGACCACAGTACGGTGTGAGTACCTGTTCTTCTCAATGACAACAGTACGGTGTGAGTACCTGTTCTTCTCAGTGACAACAGTACGGTGTGAGTGCCTGTTCTTCTCAATGACCACAGTACGGTGTGAATACCTGTGCTTCTCAATGACCACAGTACGGTGTGAGTGCCTGTGCTTCTCATTAACAACAGTACGGTGTGAGTACCTGTGCTTCTCAATGACCTCAGTACGGTGTGAGTGCCTGTGCTTCTCAATGACCACAGTACGGTGTGAGTACCTGTGCTTCTCAATGACCACAGTACGGTGTGAGTACCTGTGCTTCTCAATGACCACAGTACGGTGTGAGAACCCAGCTTCCTCAATGACAACAGTACGGTGTGAGTGCCTGTGCTTCTCAATGACCACAGTACGGTGTGAGTGCCTGTGCTTCTCAATGACCACAGTACGGTGTGAGTGCCTGTGCTTCTCAATGACAACAGTACGGTGTGAGTGCCTGTGCTCCTCAATGACCACAGTACGGTGTGAGTACCTGTGCTTCAATGACCACAGTAACGTGAGTGCCTGTGCTTCCCCATTAACAACACGGTGTGAGAACCTGTGCTTCTCAATGACCACAGTACGGTGTGAGTGCCTGTGCTTCTCAATGACCACAGTACGGTGTGAGTGCCTGTGCTTCAATGACCACAGTACGGTGTAGAGTGCCTGTGCTTCTCACTGACCACAGTACGGTGTGAGTGCCTGTGCTTCTCAATGACCACAGTACGTGTGAGTACCTGTGCTTCTCAACGGACCACAGTACGGTGTGAGTGCCTGTGCTTCTCAATGACAACAGTACGGTGTGAGTGCCTGTAGTGCTTCTCAATGACAACAGTACGGTGTGAGTGCCTGTGCTTCTCAATGACAACAGTACGGTGAGTACCTGTGCTTCTCAATGACAACAGTACGGTGTGAGTACCTGTGCTTCTCAGTGACCACAGTACGGTGTGAGTACCTGTGCTTCTCAATGACCACAGTACGGTGTGAGTACCTGTGCTTCTCAATGACCACAGTACGGTGAGTACCTGTGCTTCTCAATGACCACAGTACGGTGAGTACCTGTGCTTCTCAATGACCACAGTACGGTGTGAGTGCCTGTGCTTCTCAATGACCACAGTACGGTGTGAGTACTGTGCTTCTCAATGAGACCACAGCAATGGTGTGAGTACCTGTGCTTCTCAATGACCACAGTACGGTGTGAGTGCCTGTGCTTCTCAATGACCACAGTACGTGAGTGCCTGTGCTTCTCAATGACCACAGTACGGTGAGTGCCTGTGCTTCTCAAATGACCACAGTACGGTGTGAGTGCCTGTATTTCTCAATGACCACAGTACGGTGTGAGTGCCTGTGCTTCCTCAATGACCACAGTACGGTGTGAGTGCCTGTGCTTCTCAATGACCACAGCACGGTGTGAGTACCTGTGCTTCCCAGTGACTACAGTACGGTGTGAGTACCTGTGCTTCTCCTCAATGACCACAGTACGGTGATACCTGTGCTTCTCAATGACCACAGTACGGTGTGAGTACCCAGCTTCAATGACCACAGTACGTGTGTGAGTACCTGTGCTTCTCAATGACCACAGTACGGTGTGAGTACCCTGTGCTTCCCCAATGGACCCACAGTACGGTGTGAGTACCTGTGCTTCTCAATGACCACAGTACGGTGTGAGTACCCTGTGCTTCTCAATGACCACACAGTACGGTGTGAGTACCTGTGCTTCTCAATGACCACAGTACGGTGTGAGTACCTGTGCTTCTCAATGACCACAGTACGGTGTGAGTACCTGTGCTTCTCAATGACCACAGTACGGTGTGAGTGCCTGTGGTTCTCAATGACCACAGTACGGTGAGTACCTGTGCTTCTCAATGACCACAGTACGGGTGTGAGTGCCTGTGCTTCTCAATGACCACAGTACGGTGTGAGTGCCTGTGCTTCTCAATGACCACAGTACGGTGAGTGCCTGTGCTTCTCAATGACCACAGTACGGTGAGTGCCTGTGCTTCTCAATGACCACAGTACGGTGTGAGTGCCTGTGCTTCTCAATGACCACAGTACGGTGTGAGTGCCTGTGCTTCTCAATGACCACAGTACGGTGTGAGTACCTGTGCTTCTCAGTGACTACAGTACGGTGTGAGTACCTGTGTTTCTAACGACCACAGTACGGTGAGTACCTGTTCTTCTCAGTGACCACAGTACGGTGAGTGCCTGTGCTTTCAATGACAACAGTACGGGTGTGAGTGCCTGTGCTTCTCAATGACAAAGTATGGGTGAGTACCTGTGCTTCAATGACAACAGTACGGTGTGAGTACCTGTGTTTCTCAGTGACCACAGTACGGTGTGAGTGCCTGTGCTTCTCAATGACCACAGTACGGGTGAGTGCCTGTGCTTCAATGACCACAGTACGGTGAGTGCCTGTGCTTCTCAATGACCACAGTACGGTGTGAGTGCCTGTGCTTCTCAATGACCACAGTACGGTGTGAGTGCCTGTGCTTCTCAATGACCACAGTACGGTGTGAGTACCTGTGCTTCTCAGTGACTACAGTACGGTGTGAGTACCTGTGCTTCTCAATGACCACAGTACGGTGTGAGTACCTGTTCTTCTCAGTGACCACAGTACGGTGTGAGTGCCTGTTCTTCTCAGTGACCACAGTACGGTGTGAGTACCTGTTCTTCTCAGTGACCACAGTACGGTGTGAGTGCCTGTTCTTCTCAATGACCACAGTACGGTGTGAGTACCTGTTCTTCTCAGTGACCACAGTACGGTGTGAGTGCCTGTTCTTCTCAGTGACCACAGTACGGTGTGAGTGCCTGTTCTTCTCAATGACCACAGTACGGTGTGAGTGCCTGTTCTTCTCAATGACCACAGTACGGTGTGAGTGCCTGTGCTTCTCATTAACAACAGTACGGTGTGAGTGCCTGTGCTTCTCAATGACCACAGTACGGTGTGAGTACCTGTTCTTCTCAATGACAACAGTACGGTGTGAGTACCTGTTCTTCTCAGTGACAACAGTACGGTGTGAGTGCCTGTTCTTCTCAATGACCACAGTACGGTGTGAATACCTGTGCTTCTCAATGACCACAGTACGGTGTGAGTGCCCTGTGCTTCTCATTAACAACAGTACGGGGTGTGAGTACTGTGCTTCTCAATGACCTCAGTACGGTGTGAGTGCCTGTGCTTCTCAATGACCTCAGTACGGTATGAGTACCTGTGCTTCTCAATGACCACAGTACGGTGTGAGTGCCTGTGCTTCTCAATGACCACAGTACGGTGTGAGTACCTGTGCTTCTCAATGACACAGTACGGTGTGAGTACCTGTGCTTCTCAATGACTACAGTACGGTGTGAGTGCCTGTGCTTCTCAATGACCACAGTACGGTGTGAGTGCCTGTGCTTCTCAATGACCACAGTATGGTGTGAGTGCCTGTGCTTCTCAATGACCTCAGTACGGTGTGAGTACCTGTGCTTCTCAATGACAACAGTACGGTGTGAGTACCTGTGCTTCTCAATGACCACAGTACGGTGTGAGTGCCTGTGCTTCTCAATGACAACAGTACAGTGTGAGTACCTGTGCTTCTCAATGACCACAGTACGGTGTGAGTGCCTGTGCTTCTCAATGACCACAGTACGGTGTGAGTGCCTGTGCTTCTCAATGACAACAGTACGGTGTGAGTACCTGTGCTTCTCAATGACCACAGTACGGTGTGAGTGCCTGTGCTTCTCAATGACCACAGTACGGTGTGAGTACCTGTGCTTCTCAGTAACCAAGGTATGGTGTGAGTGCCTGTGCTTCTCAATGACTACAGTACGGTGTGAGTACCTGTGCTTCTCAATGACCACAGTACGGTGTGAGTACCTGTGCTTCTCAATGACCACAGTACGGTGTGAGTGCCTGTGCTTCTCAATGACCACAGTACGGTGTGAGTACCTGTGCTTCTCAATGACCACAGTACGGTGTGAGTGCCTGGGCTTCTCAGTTACTACAGTACGGTGTGAGTACCTGTGCTTCTCAATGACCACAGTACGGTGTGAGTGCCTGTGCTTCTCAATGACAACAGTACGGTGTGAGTACCTGTGCTTCTCAATGACCACAGTACGGTGTGAGTACCTGTGCTTCTCAATGACAACAGTACGGTGTGAGTGCCTGTTCTTCTCAATGACCACAGTACGGTGTGAGTACCTGTGCTTCTCAATGACCACAGTACGGTGTGAGTATCTGTTCTTCTCAATGACCACAGTACGGTGTGTAAATGTGGTGTGTTCCATCCTTGGAGGAACTGAATCCATTCTCAAAAAAACTGTTTTTACAAAACAGGATCACACAATATACTGTATATACCATGACTGCCTTTCATATAAACATCAATAAAGGTCTTAGCTTTCATCTCTTACAGGAATAAGAAAATACAATGCTTTACACAACTACAGCATCAGGCTCACATAAACTAAACGATTCACTAACCAGGTCAATGCAAAGGACTTTAACTACAGCATCAGGCTCACACGAACTAAACGATACACTAACCTGGTCAATGCAAAGGGCTTTAACGACCAGCATCAGGCCCACATAAACTAAACGATACACTGACCAGGTCAATGCAAAGGACTTTAACTACAGCATCAGGCTCACATGAACTAAACGATACACTAACCTGGTCAATGCAAAGGGCTTTACACAACTACAGCATCAGACTCACCTCTTATAGCTCCACCCACCAGCCACCACTGTTAAAACGCACATATTTACTGTGACAGTGTGTAATGGTTTGACGTGTCCTTGACTCTGCTCTGTCCTCCTCTGAGACCTGCTACTCCAGTGGTAGCGGCGCAGCCAGGCAGCATCCCGTGGGCGACGGGAGACCGGGACCGGTGGGCCAGCGCGTTTCATGCTCCCTCAGCCACATCATACCACATTACCGAGCTGACAGAGCCCGTCAGGGTACAGCACCACCTGAGATTATACAGGTCTCACTGGGGGACTGTTTCTTCTAAAACAGCTGCTCTTCATAAGGACAGAATATTAGTTATTAAGGCAACATAGAAGAGTTTGTGATTTGGAAGTGTGGAGTGTTCTAGGAATGTCTAGTGAACACGTCATTTGGGAAGCCTCGAGACGAGGATGGTGGGCCCTCGATATGGGAAGATGGGGGGCCTGCGAGATGAGGATGGTGGGCCTCGAAAGGAGGATGGGGGGCCTCGAGAGGAGGATGAGAGGCCTCAATAAGAAGATGGGGAGCCTCGAGAGGAGGATGGGGGGCCTCGAGAGGAGGATGGTGGGCCTCGAGAGGATTTTGGGGGGCCTCGAGAGGAGGATGGTGGGCCTCGAGAGGAGGATGGGGGCCTCGAGAGGAGGATGGTGGGCCTCGAGAGGAAGATGGTGTACCGGTACCCCCTGTATATAGCCTCCACATTGACTCTGTACCGGTACCCCCTGTATATAGCCTCCACATTGACTCTGTACCGGTACCCCCTGTATATAGTCTCCACACTGACTCTGTACCGGTACCCCCTGTATATAGCCTCCACATTGACTCTGTACTGGTACCCCCTGTATATAGCCTCCACATTGACTCTGTACCCTGTATATAGCCTCCACATTGACTCTGTACTGGTACCCCATATAACCTCCACATTGACTCTGTACCGGTACCCCCTGTATATAGCCTCCACATTGACTCTGTACCGGTACCCCCTGTATAGCCTCACACTGACTCTGTACCCCCTGTATATAGCCTCCACATTGACTCTCTGTACCGGTACCCCCTGTATATAGCCTCCACATTGACTCAGTACCAGTACCCCTGTATATAGCCTCCACATTGACTCTGTACCCCCTGTATATAGCCTCCACATTGACTCTGTACCGGTACCCCCTGTATATAGCCTCCACATTGACTCAGTACCAGTACCCCCTGTATATAGCCTCCACATTGACTCTGTACCCCCTGTATATAGCCTCCACATTGACCTGGTACCGGTGCCCTGTATATAGCCTCCACATTGACTCTGTACCGGTACCCCCTGTATATAGCCTCCACATTGACTCAGTACCAGTACCCCCTGTATATAGCCTCCACATTGACTCTGTACCCCCTGTATATAGCCTCCACATTGACTCTGTACCGGTGCCCCCTGTATATAGTCTCCACACTGACTCTGTACCGTACCCTGTATATAGCCTCCACATTGACTCTGTACTGGTACCCCCTGTATATAGCCTCCACATTGACTCTGTACCCCCTGTATATAGCCTCCACATTGACTCTGTACTGGTACCCCTGTATATAGCCTCCACATTGACTCTGTACCGGTACCCCCTGTATATAGCCTCCACATTGACTCAGTACCAGTACCCCCTGTATATAGCCTCCACATTGACTCTGTACTGGTACCCTGTATATAGCATCCACATTGACTCAGTACCAGTACCCTGTATATAGCCTCCACATTGACTCTGTACCGGTACCCCCTGTATATAGCCTCCACATTGACTCTGTACCCCTGTATATAGCCTCACATTGACTCCAGTACCGGTGCCCTGTATATAGTCTCACACTGACTCTGTACCGTACCCCCTGTATATAGCCTCCACATTGACTCTGTACTGGTGCCCCCTGTATATAGCCTCCACATTGACTCTGTACCCCCTGTATATAGCCTCCACATTGACTCTGTACTGGTACCCCTGTATATAGCCTCCACATTGACTCTGTACTGGTACCCCCTGTATATAGCCTCCACATTGACTCTGTACTGGTACTCCCTGTATATAGCCTCCACATTGACTCTGTACTGGTACCCCTGTAAATAGCCTCCACATTGACTCTGTACGGTACCCCCTGTATATAGTCTCCACATTGGACTCTGTACTGGTACCCCATGTATATAGCCTCCACATTGACTCTGTACCGGTACCCCTGTATATAGCCTCCACATTGACTCTGTACCGGCCGGTACCCTGTATATAGCCTCCACATTGACTCTGTACTGGTACCCCCTATATAGCCTCACATTGACTCTGTACTGGTACCCCTGTATATAGCTCCACATTGACTCTGTACCGTAATACTCTGTATATAGCCCACATTGACGTTGATGTCAATACTTTATACTGTATGTACTTTGGCCCGTCGTCGGTAACAGGGAACCTTTTGGAACACAGACCAAAGCTCCAGAGGCTGCAGACCAAGCTGTGTGTGGGGGTAGGGGAGGAGGGTTACAATCCAGCGACCACTAACAATACTGCCACGATGCTGCCACGATACTGCTAACATGCTGCCACGATGCTGCCACGATGCTGCCACAATACTGCCACTATGCTGCCATGATACTGCCACGATGCTGCCACAATGCTGCCACGATACCGCCACGATGCTGCGATGCTGCCCGCGATGCTGCCGCGATGCCCGCGATGCGTTGCCATGATGCTGCCCACGATGCTGCCACGATACTGCCCACGATACTGCCACGATGCTGCCACTATGCTGCCATGATACGCCACAATGCTGCCACGTGCTGCCACGATACCGCCACGATGCTGCCACGATGCTGCCGATGCTGCCACAATACTGCCATAATACTGCCACAATACTGCACAATACTGTCGCGATACTGCCATAATACTGCCACAATACTGCCCGCGATACATGCCACAATACTGCCCGCAATACTGCCCAATACTGCCACAATACTGCCATAATACTGCCACAATACTGCCCACGATGCTGCCACGATACTGCCACAATACTGTCACAATACTCGCCACAATACTGCCATAATACTGCCACAATACTGCCGCGATACTGCCACAATGCTGTCACAATACTGCCCACAATACTGCCACAATACTGCCACAATACTGCAACAATACTGCCATAATACTGCCACACACCGCCACAATACTGCCACAATACTGCCACAATACTGTCATAATACTGTCACAATACTGCCATAATATTGCCACAATACTGTCACAATACTGTCACAATACTGCCACAATACTGCCACGATACTCGCCATAATACTGCCATAATACTGTCACAATACTGCCATAATACTGTCTCAATACTGCCATAATACTGTCACAATACTGCCATAATACTGTCACAATACTGCCATAATACTGTCACAATACTGCCATAATACTGTCATAATACTGTCACAATACTGCCATAATACTGCCATAACACTGCCATAATACTGTCACAATACTGCCATAATACTGTCACAATACTGCATAATACTGCCATAATACTGTCACAACACTGCCATAATACTGCCACAATACTGCCATAATACTGTCACAATACTGCCATAATACTGTCACAATATTGCCACAATACTGTCATAATACTGCCATAATACTGTCACGATACTGCCATAATACTGCCACAATACTGCCACGATACTGCCATAATACTGCCACAATACTACTGCCATAATACTGTCACAATACTGCCATAATACTGTCATAATACTGTCACAATACTGCCACGATACTGCCATAATACTGCCATAATACTGTCATAATACTGCCATAATACTGTCATAATACTGCCATAATACTGCCATAATACTGTCATAATACTGCCATACTACTGCCACAATACTGCCATAATACTATCATAATACTGCCATAATACTGCCACAATACTGCCATAATACTGTCAGAGGAGATGAAACAGTGTGGAGTCCAAATAACTTGAGGTTCAAAAGTGGACAGGCTTTATATGAATGACATACTGTAATTGAGACCGTTTTTTAAATGTGTGAATATTGAATTACAGGAAAATAAGTTCCTATTCAGATCAATAATCAATAACAGCAGTCTGGAATAAAGAGGACCATTTTTAAATGATTAGTGAATAATACACACTTCTCCTCCATCTCTGGATCTCTCACTGGTATATTTAGCAAAGGAAGGAGAAACAGGGGTATTGTGAAATAACATTCACGATGTGGTAGATGGGATGCTGTTTGAGGAGACGTGGTAAGATGGGATGCTGTTTGAGTGCGTCTGACAGAGAAGCTCGATTCGTTCCTCGGTTTACTGAGACCCTCTTGTGGTGGTCGAGTAGAATGTTTTACGGCCGGTTCACAAATAATAAATCCTCAATGTTTTTTGCAATTGACATGGTCTTCCTCGGATTTACACGATAATTATGCATTTCTAAGTATCATTTGCAAATGACCACACAATGTAAATTGTGGCGGAAAATAACTCGCAATAATGATAAATAATTGTGTAAATAATAATTGTGTCAGATTTAGAAGATGGAACATGTCATTAAACATATCTATATTTTTAGCAAATCAAAGTACATTGGTGCAAATTGATAAACATGGGATTGGAATTAGGCAATTGGATAAATATGTCAACCTCATATGTAGGCTGGTGGGATTATAGTGTTATTGTATTTTGATCGAATCCAGACTGTATAGCACATTTTTAGATTTTTAATTCGTCATGATTGTTTTTTGCACGTTATTCTAGTTATTTAGCCACTATGTGATTTATTTTATTTTGTTCTTATGTTCTTCGTGGGAAATCAATGTTTGGGAATAAACCACGTCAGATGTTGCCAATTCCAGCTACACATTATTTTGTTATTATTTGTTATGAAACTATTTTATCCAATGTTAAACAAATCACACAACAATCCGATTGAATAGATATTCGTTTTAAATATATCTAATGTGTTGTTTTGCAGACTGTAAATTTAAAAACCCGCATCCACTCAGTTAGGTAATTTTCTGTCTAATTAATTTGGCTTCGAACAATTTTTAGGGGATTGGCTGAGCTACCCAGAATCTTCTTGGGACTTCTCTACCCTGCATAATCATTTTACATTTCAACGTCAATGGGGATGTCCCAAGGATCCCAGATAGCGTGCAAAATTCGCTGAGGGCAGGGATGGGCAAAAATGACAATATGCCATAAAGATCAATGTATCAAAATAAACTATAAAATACTTTTGAATTGTGTCATTTATTTAATTAAAACACATGTATTTTAAAATACACAAATAGAATTGCAAGTAGCCTTTCCGACAAGAACAGCCCGAGTGGCGCAGCGGTGTGAAGCGCTGCATCTCAGTGCAAGAGGCATCACTCCAGTCACTGTTTCGAATTCAGGCTGTATCACATCCGGCCGTGATTGGGAGTCCCATAGCGGCACACAATTGGCCGAGCGTCATCCGGGTTTGGCTGTCAATGTAAATAATAGATTATGCTTAACTGACTTGCCTATATAAAAATAGCAACAACATTCTCATTCTCAACAACATGCTTTGACTGTGATATGTTGTTGTTTCTCTAACTTAGTTGAGTAAGTCACTCTGGAGAAGATTGTCTGTTAAATGACCAACATGTAAATGTATATTTAAACAATAAGGCACGGGGGATGTGCTACATTCTTGAACTGCGCTCTCGGTTAAGGGCTTGTAAAGTAAGCATTTCACGGTAAGGTCTACACTTGTTGTACCCTCGGGAGTGACAAATAACGTTTGATTTATATGACCAATATACCACGGCTAAGGGCTGTTCTTCAGCACGACGCATTGTGGAGTGCCTGGGCACAGCCCTTAGCCGTGGTATATTGGCTATAAAAATCAAATCAAACTTTATTTGTCACTCGAGGTGCCTTATTGCTATTATAAACTGCGTACCAACGTAAATAGAGCAGTAAAATACATGTTTTGTCATATTTGTGGTATATGGTCTGATATACCACGGCTGTCAGCCAATCAGCATTCAGAGCTGGAACCACACAGTTTATAATTGAAAATGAACATATCAAAATGAAGTGACAAGCACAGTGGGTATTATTATTGGTCTTGTTTTGTGGCAGAACTCATTAGAATAATACTTAGCATGCTTTGCAATTGTTCATTTTTTTTTACATTTATATTTAGTTAATTTAGCATGACGCTCTTATCACACCATAGTGCCATCACAATCCATATGCGGTTCGTTCAATCAATATCTGTCCGATTTCTGATAGTAATACAGGTTGAAAGGGGGCCACAAAAATGTGAACCGCTTTAAAAAAAAAAAAATGGTATAGAAAATATTTTTGTATTTTGAAAATACAAATTAAAGCTCTCGGAAGTATCTTGTTTCCAAAATGCATTGGAGTGTAGTTCAGGCCAGTGTAATAGAATATAAAAGGTTGATAGAAATAGATAGTTCATTCCATCTGTGTAAGGGTGGGATCGGAAGCACCGTCGTTGATGTGAATGAGAGAGTTGGGGGGTTGTAGCTAGATATTTACGTTCAGCGGGAACCGCCCTTCATTCGCCCACATGGGGACCGACAGGTCGTCTGAGCGCCACTTTCCTAAACCCTCAATACTATCCCACAGTACAGCGGTAGAGACACATGTGCTCCCCAGTTTTGTCATATATTTCCTAGTCCATGTTAAAAGTGTACGAAGCAGTTGTTGATTTGTATTTATTTGCTGGGTTTTCCTCCCCACATTCAACGGTAAATCCAGGCAACTGAGCGAAGATGGTGGATTTCAGCGGTGATGTCTTGCGTTTGAACGCATGTTATTGGCAAGCAAACTTTATTTATCCGTTTTTTTAGCACTATACATATTTAGGGGGGTGGGGAAACAGATTTTAAAAATGGTATAGCTATCCATGCTTCGATGTGCGTTTTAGTGTCCTAAAACGGAGAAGTTGGTGAGTAAAAACAGTAGTAAGTGTCGCATGGCAGTCCTCTCTCCTCCATAGTTGAGAATGAGGGAGATTTGAAAGGGTGTTTTGTCTCTAAGTGCCTTAGTTAGACCGGACTGATTTATTCAACTTTATCGACTTACACATTATACACTTTTTAGTTGTAGTTTCTAAAATAAGTTTTAAAGGGAATATCATTGTATTGTATGAAAGCGTTTACTTGGTATTTTTGAATCTGGTATGTGTGTTAGGTAGTGTCTCCCTCCCCAGAACAGCGGCAGCACATGGGGCAGTTTTAGGCCGCAGGGTTTCTAGCTTGTTAGCTTAGCTAAGTTGGTAGCTACTGCTTTATACAATGTTTAACTAGTTTACTAATAAACCTAATCGAACCGGTGAAATGACTATAAATCACAATTAATGCTAATGAGGGCAACTCGTACCGTATAACATGTAGCTTTGTGTTAAATGAGTCCCCTAGTTTAGATATAGTAACAAGTTATGTGGCTAGGCTAACGTTAGCTAGCAGCAACTTATTAGCCGAACTAACGAACAAACTAGTTAACTAGCTCTGACAAAATAGCTTTTAAATTACTTTTTTTTAAAGCTGTACTTTCTGTGTTGTAAGTTTGCCAGGTATTTTAGTTTGTTGTTGTAGTAGTAGTTGGCTAATGTTAGGTTAAATGTCCAAAACAACACAGTTGCTAAAGGCTAAATTCAGCCAGACTGGTTTGTGAAACCTTATTCACACAAAGTTCCCCCCCACTTTCTCCCATAGGTCTGATATTTTACACGGGGAACTAAAGTCTGTTGCATACCTAGACGCCTGCTTGCATGCATTAGCTATCTGCCTCCTGAATAAACGCAGGTGGGAGTTGTTTTTATAGTAAATATTACTAAAAAAGGTTGTTTGTTGCGGACTCCATGATACGACTATGGGGGAAGGGTGGACAGACTGGCGCAGAAGACCCACAGAAAAGCGGGCTGCAAGCTGCGCTATACATTCATATATATATATCTCTGTATTATTGACTGTATGTATAAATAAAATGTGTAATAAATAAAAAGTGTATGGGGAGAATGAAATATATCCACTATTTATTTATTTCACCTTTTATTTAACCAGGTAGGCAACAACTGAGACCCTGACCAAGATGAAGCAAAGCAGTGTGACACATACAGCAACACAGTTACACATGGAGTAAACAAACATACAGTCACTAATACAGTAGAGCTAAAGAAAAGACTCATGGTTCACAATAAATCATAATATTTCAACTGCATCATCTGCACATTGACACATTTGAATTAAAAAGTGATAAGTCACTGTTGGGTGCTTTAAAAAAAAAAAAGATATTTTTTTTAACCAGGCAAGTCAGTTAAGAAAAATTTCTTATTTGCAATGATGGCCTAGGAACAGTGGGTTATAACGGCCTGTTCAGGGGCTGAACGACATATTTGTACCTTGTCTGGTCGGGGGTTTGAACTCACCACCTTCCGGTTACTAGTCCAACGCTCTAACCACTAGGCTACCCTGCCGCTCGTGAAGTTGCGTTTTATTTCCACTTATTAAGTGTTTCAACTAGAGACCGACCATTGATGCAGCTAGAAATGTTGCTGCAGATAGCTAGCGAACATGGCATGGTGGCTTCCCATAGACGGCACTGTAAGTAGCCTGGCTGAATGGGGAAACGTTGTCTCGTGTTGTCTTCAGAGAGGTGTATCAATAACACACTACTTTTATACTTTGTCGACATGGTGAACATGTTCATAACGACCGCTCTTTCTGATTTCAGGGTGCTGCTTTCTTCTTCCGGAGTTGTGAAACCTGGACTTCTCCCATCAACACTTGGCGGGTGTTTTTTGTTGTTGTTGTTGTGTGTGTGTGTGAGGAAAATGGTTATTTTGGAGATTTGTTTTGTTGTCGTTGTAAAGAAGATACAGAAGGCCTGGTTTAATTGTCTGTCGCTGTGTTGTCAAAGTGCTTACAGTGCAGGTAGTGCTATGGAATATCTACTGCAGTGGAGGCACTTCTAGCAATACCGCTGACGCTGACCCCCGGTGAACCCTAACCCTGCTTGGACCAGGCTCTGGAGGTACTTCTAGCAATATCGCTGACGCTGACCCCCGGTGAACCCTAACCCTGCTTGGACCAGGCTCTGGAGGCTCTTCTAGCAATACCGCTGACGCTGACCCCCGGTGAACCCTAACCCTGCTTGGACCAGGACCTGATGGTTTGACTTGACTTCATGATGTCTTTGTGCTAAGGTGCATCTAGTGCAGATAGTGACATAGACTAGCACCTACTGCCCTAAGTGCCCCTTCTGGCATAAGGGTCTAACTAACATCCCACCAACCAAGATCACTCCCTGTATTTTTCTTGCAGTTCTCTGCTAGTTTTGCATAGTTGCATTACAAGTAAAAATGAGTTGTGCAAATCTATGCAAAACTGATGGAGGCTTGCTTGTTCTTCCACCTACCTGGTCACCCTCACCCCAAGACCATCCAACTCTCCAGCTACCTGGTCACCCCAAGACCATCCCACTGTCCTGAGCCTCCAGCTACCTGGTCACCCCAAGACCATCCCACTGCCCTGAGCCTCCAGCTACCTGGTCACCATCCCACTGCCCTGAGCCTCCAGCTACCTGGTCACCCCAAGACCATCCCACTGCCCTGAGTCTCCAGCTACCTGGTCACCCCAAGACCATCCCACTGTCCTGAGCCTCCAGCTACCTGGTCACCATCCCACTGCCCTGAGCCTCCTGCTACCTGGTCACCCCAAGACCATCCCACTGCCCTGAGTCTCCAGCTACCTGGTCACCCCAAGACCATCCCACTGTCCTGAGCCTCCAGCTACCTGGTCACCCCCACACCATCCCACTGCCCTGAGCCTCCTGCTACCTGGTCACCCCCACACCATCCCACTGTCCTGAGCCTCCAGACCAACGGTTGACGAGGTGCTAAAGACCATCCCTCTGTCCTGAGCCTCTACCCAGCCTGTCTCCAATCAGACCAACGGTTGACGAGGTGCTAAAGACCATCCCTCTGTCCTGAGCCTCTGTCCTGAGCCTCTACCCAGCCTCTCTCCAATCAGACCAACGGTTGACGAGGTGCTAAAGACCATCCTACTGCCCTGAGCCTCCAGCTACCTGGTCACCCC
>NW_027013049.1:0-10000 GCF_036934945.1 Oncorhynchus masou masou
AGACCACGGCCAAGGGTTGTGTCCAGGCACTCTGTGTTGTGCATAAGAACAGCCCTTAGTCATGCCTTATTGCTTAATTATGGTGCCATTTGGGATGCAGAATAGTCACTAGACTGGCCCATAGTGAAAGGAGAGGGATCCGATGCCTGGAAAGAGGTGCTGGTGTTTCCACAGTCAAAAACCGGCCTCTTGCAATAGTACACACACACACACACACACACACACACACACACACACACACACACACACACACACACACACACACACACGTCCACTTGGCTGCGACCTCTGTGGGCCATATCAAGTTGCTCTGTCCAGGACCCAGTCTTTTGGCTGTGTTTTCACACAGTGTGTGAGCAACGCTGGCAGACAGGATATGGCAGGGAGAGAGGACCCTAATGAGGTCAGGGATGATGTCATGATCGCCCTCTCTACTCCCTCTCGGTCCTTAGTGAGCTATATAGAATGTAATTTGGGACACAACTCATATCTAACATTAACGCTATAAATCCACGTAAGTCATTGAGAACAAACAGTATTTTAAACAATTTTATTTTTTTTAACCTTTATTTAACTAGGCAAGTCAGTTAAGAACAAATTCTTATTTATGATGACGGCCTACCGGGTGAACTGCTTTGTTCAGGGGCAGAATGACAGATTTTTACCTTGTCAGCTCGGGGAGTTGATCCAGCAACCTTTCGGTTACTGGCCCAATGTTCGAACCACGATGCTACCTGCTTCTGTTACTGATGACCTTTGGTATCTACCGTCTAGACTACCAGGGGAAATGGGATCTACCGTCTAGACTACCAGGGGAAATGGGATCTACCGTCTAGACTACCAGGGGAAATGGTATCTACCGTCTAGACTACCAGGGGAAATGGTATCTACCGTCTAGACTACCAGGGGAAATGGTATCTACCGTCTAGACTACCAGGGGAAATGGTATCTACCGTCTAGACTACCAGGGGAAATGGTATCTACCATCTACCAGGGGAAATGGTATCTACCATCTACCAGGGGAAATGGTATCTACCATCTACCAGGGGAAATGGTATCTACCATCTACCAGGGGAAATGGTATCTACCATCTACCAGGGGAAATGGTATCTACCATCTACCAGGGGAAATGGTATCTACCATCTACCAGGGGAAAATGGTATCTACCATCTACCAGGGGAAATGGTATCTACCGTCTAGGCTACCAGGGGAAAAGGTCTCTACCGTCTATATCTACCAGGGGCAAAGGTCATCAACCGTCTAGACTACCAGGGGCAAAGGTCATCAACCAATCAATGGTGTCTACCGTCTAGGCTACCAGGGGAAAAGGTCTCTACAGTCTACATCTACCAGGGGCAAAGGTCATCAACCGTCTAGACTACCAGGGGCAAAGGTCATCAACCGTCTAGGCTACCAGGGGGAAATGGTGTCTCACCGTCTAGGCTACCAGGGGAAATGGTATCTACGGTCACGACGTTGGCCTGTGGGTAAGTGTTTATGACCCCCCCATAAATACCTGTCTCCCTTTCCTCTCTCTTGACTCTACAGAAGGACTCTTGAAAAGCCTTTGTTAAACATAGAGAGAGTCTGGGAACATCAAAAGGTGGGGGGAAAGGAACCATATTTCGGTAATCCAACCAGTTGAAAATATGCATTGGTACTTAATGAATATGATGTTAGATCAGTTGGCGTCTGAGACATTATTACTGATGATAGGACGACACAAACTTTATCTTGGAAAGTCTACACATTCTAGTTATCAGATTCACATGGAATTGTTGTGAAATTTAAATGTTTAAATATGAAACTATTTGTGAAAAGATGAAATGTAAGTTTAGCTTTGAAATGAGAGAATTGGGTTTCATAAGGTTGAAGCTCTGCTCACAAAGTGGCCCCGCCCATGTGAAGAGACATTGGTTGTAAACTATGAAACATGCCCTCTTTCCTACCACTATGTAAAGCCCTTGACGAAAATGTAACTTTCTGTCCCGAGGACACTAGGGTGATAGCCCTACGTTAAAAGGGCTCAGGTAATAAGCTGTTCCAAGGACGTGTGGACTTGAGATCCCCACGTTGAAAGGACAAAGACCACCTACAGAACTAAGCCAACCTTAGAGAACCTAACAAAATTTCAATGTGAAGGTGACAACCTACACCCAGGAAGGATGAATTTCGACTATACCAGCCAGAATATAGCATGAGCTTAAAGTATGGAAACTTGTATTGAACTTTGAACTCTTATTCACCAAAGAAGTCATACCTCCTAGTCGCTGAGTTAGAGCAGCAACTGTAGACGTGGGCTAGAAAAGGACGGACAGAGTTAACTGTTCTACCACACGATGACGGTACTACCAAGTATCCATTCTCCCCAGATATTCTTCAGAGGCCCTGTGATCCATGCTGGACCATCCGGCCTCCCATCTACCGAAGCGCAACTCCGAGTAAATATTTATTGCATTCTCCTTTTTCAAATGGACGTTAATTTAGAATGCATAATATACTGTATTTATTACGATAGCATAGCTTCTCCCTTTGTTCCTCAGTCTTCCCACTCTTTCACTCAAACCCATCCCCTTTTCTTTGTGTAACCAGCTGTCATATCTGCTCCGTCCGCTAGGGACGTTTTCCTTCATGACATCATTTGTAGTCAAGGTATGATTCATTCTGTGTAGATGTAATTCTGTGTGATTAGTTAGGTATTTAGTAAATAAATAATTAAACCCAATTTTGTATTGCTGATTCAACTTGTTAGCCAGGGTTCGTGAAGATAACCAAGAATTTACAACTTTCAGATGAGACTGAAATAAGGTGATGATTAATATTGACTGCTATTGATGTAAAATATTACTAGGTCTTTAAGAGTTTATTCGGAAGATTAAGATTAAATACCATTCATTCAACATCAACTATCATTCCAAAAACAAAAAACGATCTAATGAAAATATCACTAATCGTTAATAATCATTCCGTCAACTTGTACCCAAACCATGGTGCTACTCATCCTTTACAATTATGAGTCATAAATGAGAGAAATCTCATGCCACCCACCTGCTCAGAGCGATCATATCCTGTATCCTGTTTCTCAGTCTTCACATGGACTGGGTGTTTCATCTCCGTCTTCACCTCTCCTCCCCCCTCCATCCTAGCCTGCCTCTCCTTCATGCCCCCCTCCTCTTCATCCAGCAGGTACCTCAGCAGTGCGTTGTCCTTCTTCTTAGGACTCAGGGGCTCCTGTTTGGAGGGGAGGTTCCCATCTGTACCCCCTCCTGTACCCACCTGGGTGTTGATGTTACTCCCCTGCTCTCCCAGCTCCTTGCCAGTGGCCTCAGCGGTGAGCTTGGCCAGGTCGACAGGAGAGGTGCTGTTCTGGAGCAGCCTGTGGAGTATTTTGTGTTTCTCCTTTAGGGATGTGGCGTGGCCCCTGGGGCCCCTGGACCATGAGGGCCCCCAGCCCTGACGAGGGGTCCTTGGGGTCTCCTCCTCCGTTGGGAGACGGGGGGTGTCGAGGGGTTCGGACTTGGTGGTGAGGAGCTGGAGTAGTTTGGTGTGGCCCTTGTTGTCGTGGAGGACACGGCTCTGCGCGTTGGGGCCGTCTGTTTGAGCCGTCCCTCTCCTCTTTGACGTCACCGTGGTTACCGCTGCTACCGTTCCCGTCAGTCTGTCTGTCCATCTGTCTCTGGTCGTACTGTCCACCCTGCTCTCCGTGAGGATCCACGTTAGTGCCACCGCCAAGCTTCGACATCATGTGAGGGTTGACCCCTGCCCCCATCGTGACGCCGGCTGGCGACCCCATCATCTTCCTCTCCGGTGACCCCAGGGTGTGTGTGTGCGAATGCCCCCCAGCGCCATGAATGTGTGGGTGAACGCAACCGCCGTGTCCAACCCCGTGACACTCACTCAGGGCCTGTAGGGCCGACAGAGAACTACTGGTGTAGCTGTTAGCCTGACTGTTAGCCTGACTGTTAGCCTGACTGTTAGCCTGACTGTTAGCATGACTGTTAGCCTGACTGTTAGCCTGACTGTTAGCATGACTGTTAGCATGACTGTTAGCATGACTGTTAGCCGCAGGACCGCTACCTCCTACTGCAACCCCTGTTCCAGACGCACACATCCCCACAGGGAGGGCGAGTGCAGGCATGGGGCCACGCGAGGGCTCCCTGCCATCCCTGGACTCGCCCGGTGCCTAGGGGACAGCATCGAGTTCTGTTGCCCCAGATGGGGGCCTCCAGCTGGGGTAGGGCTGCCTCGAGACGGGCTGCTCATCCTCCAGCTGGCCCCTTGCTGGTGGGTATGGTTGGGGGTTCATGCCCATGCCGCCCTGCATCCCTCCAGGGTAGCCCATGGGCTGGGGAGGGCAACCGTAGCGGTAGCCCTGCATGTGTCCAGACCCGGAGCCCATGGGTCCGAGCCCTGGTTCTCTGGACCCTGGACCTCCATGAGGAAGGGAGAAGGGCGTGCTGTTGGAGCTGATCGTGGTGTCCTGTCCCTGGGGCACCAGGCCAGATATTGTCCCCCGGGCTGAGGTGCTCGCTGAGGGGTTGGGGACCATTGTTTGGGGCCTGGCCCATCACTGTCCCCCGGCTGGCCCTGTCCACCGGGCCCCATGTCCTGACCCGGCCCCAAACCACACACAGACCGCTTCCTCTGGGGATAACACATGGGATACAAGAGGTGGAGGTTACACACACACACACACACACACACACACACACACACACAGACACAGCACACACACACACACAGAGCAGCAACACAACACACACACACACACACAGAGCAGCAACACACACACACACACACACACACACACACAGAGCAGCAACACACACACACAGAGCAGCAACACACACACACACACACACACACACACACAGACACACACACACACACACACACACACACACACACACACACACACACACAGCAGCAGCACACACACACAGAGCAGCAGCAACACACACACAGAGCAGCAACACACACACACACACACACACACACACACACACACAACACACACAGAGCAGCAGCAACACACAGAGCAGCAACACACACACACACACACACACACACACACACACACACACACACACACACACACAGAGCAGCAACACACACACACACACACACACACACACACACACACACACACACACACACACACACACACACACACACAGCAGCAACACACACACAGAGCAGCAACACACACACAACAGCAACACACACACACACACACACACACACACACACACACACACACACACACACACACAAAGAACATTACATTCACTGGCAACAGTTCTGGTGGACATTACTGCTGTCTGCATTCCAAATGCATGCTCACTCAAAACTTGAGACATCTGTGGCATTGTGTAGTGTGACAAAACTGCACATTTTAGAATGGTATTTTATTGCCCCAGCACAAGGTGCACCTGTGTAATAGACATACTGTTTAATCAGATTGTTGATATGCCACACCTGTCAGGTGGATGGATTATCTTGGCAAAGAAGAAAATGCTCACTAACAGGGACGTAAACAAATTTGGGGTCAGGGTTTATGGAACGTTTCTCTGTAGCAGGTGTAGAGACATGTCTAGCTGAGGTTAGGGGTCAGGGGTTAGGGGTCAGGGAACGTACCTCTGTAGGAGGTGTAGAGACATGTAGAGCTGAGGTTCGTTGGTGGCAGGGGAGCGGACCAGCTTGCTCTTGGTGTGAGCCACGATGGTCCCGTCAGACAGAGAGAACCTGTAGATGGGGCTGAATGCCTGGCCGTGACGCAACACTGCAGAGACGCACAGCGGCGAGGGAGAGTTAAAGAGGCAAGCTGGGGTTCAAACAACAGAGCAGGCACCCCGAAACAGCTGAGGGATCGGGGCTGAGAAACAGAACTACTTTGGATCCATGAAATCAACATGATGGGTTGAAATTCTTAAGATGATATAGGTCTTGTCAGGTAGTCTACGATGATATAGGCCTGCGTCTAAGAAGATATAGGTCTCGTCTAAGAGAATATAGGCCTTGTCTGGCAGTCTACGATGATACAGCCTCGTCTGGTAGTCTAAGTGATGATATAGGTCTCGTCTAAGAGGATATAGGCCTTGTCTGGCAGTCTAAGATGATATAGGCCTTGTCAGGTAGTCTAAGATTATATAGGTCCTTGATCTGGTTGTCTAAGTCTACGATGATACAGGCCTCGTCTGGTAGTCTAAGATGATATAGTCATAGATTGAAGGGGTAGGCCTTGTCTGGTTGTCCTAAGATGATATAGACCTTGCCTGGTAGTCTAAGATGATACAGGTCTTGTCAGGTAGTCTAAGAGGATATAGGCTTGGGTTTGGTAGTCTAAGATGATATAGGCCTCGTTTGGTAGTCTAAGATGATATAGGTCTTGTCTGGTAGTCTAAGATGATACAGGCCTCGTCTGGTCGTCTCACCCTCTTTTGGTGTGTCTCTTGGCGAAGGACATCTCTCCGTCGTTCTGTAGGTGAAACCTCTGGATGCTTCTCCTCACCAGGTCTTCCCAGCCAGGCTTCATAGAGGCTCTGGAAGACTGGTGTCTAGTGACGTGATCTTACCTAGGGACACAGCAGAGAGAGGGAGAGAGAGAGAGAGAAGCTACTGATCACAAATGTGTGTGTGTATATACTGTCCACACATCAGTGGCAGGTAGGAGCCAGACAGACAGACAGGTTGGTGATCCTACAGTGACTTCAGACTTTACCTCACAGCCAGTTGAAAGAGGAGCACAGTGTGTGTGGGGGTGGGGTGGCATCTATCCTGTACTATATAAATCGGTGTCAACAGTTCGATATAGTTTGAGGTTCTTTATATTCAGAAGCGTGTGTGTTAACAGGAACAGTTGCTGGTGCTTGGGCACTGCCCAGGCTGAGAGTGGGGTGGCAAACAGCTGGAAGACAGGTCTCTACAATGGTTCTCCCTTTGACAGTGACAACCTGAGAAACTTGCTCTGTCATTGGCTACCTCCCCTAGTCATTAAAGACGGTTCTGCAATTGGTTCCCAGTCCGTCTGATCATTTATAGATAGTTCTTAACCAATCAGAAACAGTCTGGTGGACTGTCATCATTCCTCAGACAGCCGGTATGATCATCTGTGATTGGTTAATTCTGCATGGCTGTGTGATTAGTTAATGTCAGACAGCCGGTATGATCGTAGTGCTGTGATTGGTTACCTTGCAGGTCCTGGCGGGTGGTGAAGGCTCGTGCGTGGGGAGAACGGGCCATCCTTCATGGGGCATCCTGCAGGCCACACATATCAGACATGACTGCAAGTCTAGAGGGGAGAGAGACAGGGGGGGGGAGGAGGGAGAGAGAGGGGGGGGAGAGAGAGGAGGGGGAGGGAGAGAGTGGCAGAAGGGTGAGAGAGAAAGATAGAGTAGGGGGAGAGAGATAGAGAGGAGGGGGAGAGATAGAGAGGGAGGGGAGAGAGATAGAGAGAGTGGAGGGGAGAGATAGAGAGAGTGGAGGGAGAGAGTGGTGGAGGGGAGGAGAGAGAGAGCGAGAGAGAGAGAGAGGGAGGGGAGAGAGAGGCAGAAGGGGGAGAGATGGAAAGATAGAGTAGGGGAGAGAGAGAGAGGAGGGGGAGAGAGAGATAGAGAGGAGGAGAGAGATAGAGAGGAGGGGAGAGAGATAGAGAGAGGAGGGGAGAGAGATAGAGAGGAGGGGAGAGAGATAGAGAGTGAGGGGGAGAGAGAGAGGAGGAGGGGAGAGAGATAGAGAGGAGGGGAGAGATAGAGAGGAGGGGAGAGAGAGATAGAGAGGAGGGAGAGATAGAGAGGAGGGGAGAGAGTGACAGGAGGGGGGGAGAGAGACAGGAGGGGAGAGAGAGTGACAGGAGGGGAGAGAGTGACAGGAGGGAGAGTGTGACAGGAGGGAGAGAGTGACAGGAGGGGAGAGAGTGACAGGAGGGGAGAGAGTGACAGGAGGGAGAGAGAGAGGAGGGAGGGGAGAGAGGAGGGAGAGAGATAGGAGGGAGAGAGAGAGACAGGAGGGGAGAGAGACAGGAGGGGAGAGAGGAGAGGTGGGAGAGAGATGGGGAGAGAGAGCGATATAGAGAGGAGGGGAGATTTCAGCCCCAGAAACTAGAATATGCATACAATTGTCAGATTAGGATAGAAAACACTAAAGTTTCCAAAACTGTCAAAATATTGTCTGTGAGTATAACAGAACTGATATTGCAGGCGAAAGCCTGAGGAAAATCCAATCAGGAAGTGCCTCTTATTTTGAAACCTCTCTGTTCCTATGCATGCCTATCCTCCATTTAAAGGGATATTAACCAGATTCCTTATTCTATGGCTTCCCTAAGGTGTCAACAGGCTTTAGACACAGTTTCAGGCTTTTATTTTGAAAAATGAGCGTGAAAGATCACATTGCGTAAGTGGATAGGTGGGGGCTCTCAGAGTGAGTTTTGCTCTACAGAGTAAAGTGGCCATTGTTCCTCCCGGTCCTATTTAAAAAGCTACACACCCGGTTGATATATTATCGAATATATATTTTAAAAACAATCTGAGGATCGGATTATTAAAAACGTTTGACATGTTTCTGTGGACATGATGGATATTATTTGGAAAATACCACTGCGTTGTCGTGACCACTCTTTCCTGTGGATTTCTGAACATAACGCAACAAACAAACGGAGGTATTTTGGATATAAAAATAATCTTTATGGAACAAAAGGAACATTTGTTGTGTAACTGGGAGTCTCGTGAGTGAAAACATCCGAAGATCATCAAAGATAAACGATTAATTTGATTGTCTTTCTGATTTCCGTGACCTAGCTACTTAATGCTTAGTGTACATAATGTTATGCTGTGCTATCGATAAACTTACACAAACGCTTGGATTGCTTTCGCTGTAAAGCATAATTTCAAAATGACAGGCGGATTAACAAAAGGCTAAACTGTGTTTTGCAATATCGCACTGTGATTTCATGAATATGAATATTTTCTAGTAATATTATTTGACTGTGGTGCTATGCTATTCAGCGGTTGCTGGTAACAATTATCCCGCTACCGGGATGTGCGCCAACAAGTTAAAGAGAGCAGTGGTTTATCCATACATCTCTGTTTCAGATAGATAGCTCTTCGTGTTGTTGTTTGTTTAGTGTTTTCCAATTTTCCCAGAAGTGGTTAGATTCTATGGATTCTTCAAATACATTTAACTGATTTCTGTTGTGCAGGTTCCCACATTTTCCGAGGTGTATTTCTGTATTGTGTTTTAGTGATTCGCCATAGCGAAGGCGTAGACTTTTCTGAGGCTCTATGTTTTTGGTTTGGATAGGTTTCTCAATTATTTCTTAGGCTTTTGTATTTTTCAACAAATCGTTTGTCATTGTATTTTCTTAGGTTGTCCGGTTGACATTTTTAGATTTGAACCTGAAAAGGTCAAATATACTATTTAGGCTTCCTATTGCCAAGTTTACACCTTTACAATTACAGTGAAACATTTTGTCCAGGAAGATGTCTAAAAGGGATTGAATTTGTTGTTGCCTAACTGTTTTTTTTAGTCGGTTTCCACAATAGTTTCCTTCAATCTGTAGCATTTCTTCAATTATGCAGTTTCTTATTTAAGCTTTGATGCCTCATGATAGCGTATTTTTCTGTTCAAGTAGACTGTGATTTTGCTGTGGTCTGATAGAGGTGTTAGTGGGCTGACTGAACACTGAGAGAATCTGGGTTGAGGTCAGTGATAAAGTACTACTGACAAAAAGGATGCTAGCAGGCCAAAGTAGCAGGCCAAAGTAGCAGGCCAAAGTAGCAGGCCAAAGTAGCATTAACTAGGGTTTTAGACAGCCAATGTTAGCTTCCCCCTCTCTCTCCCCTCTCTCCATACCTTCTGCCTCCCTCCCAGTGAATCTCTCCCTCTCTCTCTCCCCCCTCTCTCCATACCTTCTGCCTCCTCCTTGATGCTCTTGGGTTTACAGTGAATCTCCCCTCTCTCTCTCCCCTCTCTCCATACCTTCTGCCTCCCCTTGATGCTCTTG
>NW_027013049.1:15000-17353 GCF_036934945.1 Oncorhynchus masou masou
ACCCCACTGGTATAGGACCCCGCTGGTATAGGACCTATAGGACCCCACTGGTATAGGACCCCACTGGTATAGGACTCCCCTGGTATAGGACCCCACTGGTATAGGACCCCACTGGTATAGGACCTATAGGACCCCACTGGTATAGGACCCCACTGGTATAGGTCTCCCCTGGTATAGGACTCCACTGGTATAGGACCCCACTGGTATAGGACCCCACTCTCATTGGACCCCACTCTCATTGGACCCCACTCTCATTGGACCCCACTGGTATTGGACCCCACTGGTATAGGACCCCACTCTCATTGGACCCCACTCTCATTGGACCCCACTCTCATTGGACCCCACTGGTATAGGACCCCACTGGTATAGGACCCCACTGGTATAGGACCCCACTCTCATTGGACCCCACTCTCATTGGACCCCACTGGTATAGGACCCCACTGGTATAGGACCCCACTCTCATTGGACCCCACTCTCATTGGACCCCACTCTCATTGGACCCCACTGGTATTGGACCCCACTGGTATAGGACCCCACTGGTATAGGACCCCACTGGTATAGGACCCCACTGGTATAGGACCCCACTCTCATTGGACCCCACTCTCATTGGACCCCACTCTCATTGGACCCCACTGGTATAGGACCCCACTGGTATAGGACCCCACTGGTATAGGACCCCACTGGTATAGGACCCCACTGGTATAGGACCCCACTCTCATTGGACCCCACTCTCATTGGACCCCACTCTCATTGGACCCCACTCTCATTGGACCCCACTGGTATTGGACCCCACTGGTATAGGACCCCACTGGTATAGGACCCCACTGGTATAGGACCCCACTGGTATTGGACCCCACTCTCATTGGACCCCACTCTCATTGGACCCCACTCTCATTGGACCCCACTGGTATAGGACCCCACTGGTATAGGACCTATAGGACCCCACTGGTATAGGACCCCACTGGTATAGGACCCCACTGGTATTGGACCCCACTCTAATTGGACCCCACTGGTATTGGACCCCACTGGTATAGGACCCCACTGGTATTGGACCCCACTCTCATTGGACCCCACTCTCATTGGACCCCACTGGTATTGGACCCCACTGGTATTGGACCCCACTGGTATAGGACCCCACTGGTATAGGACCCCACTCTCATTGGACCCCACTCTCATTGGACCCCACTCTCATTGGACCCCACTGGTATAGGACCCCACTGGTATAGGACCCCACCGGTATAGGACCCCACCGGTATAGGACCCCACCGGTATAGGACCCCACTGGAATAGGACCCCACTGGAATAGGACCCCACTGGAATAGGACCCCACTGGAATAGGACCCCACTGGTATAGGACCCCACTGGAATAGGACCCCACTGGAATAGGACCCCACTGGAATAGGACCCAACTGGTATAGGACCCCACTGGTATAGGACCCCACTGGTATAGGACCCCACTGGTATAGGACCCCACTGGTATAGGACCCCACTGGTATAGGACCTATAGGACCCCACTGGTATAGGACCCCACTGGTATAGGACCCCACTGGTATAGGACCCCACTGGTATAGGACCCCACTGGTATAGGACCCCTGGTATAGGACCCCACTGGTATAGGACCCCACTGGTATAGGACCCCACTGGTATAGGACCCCACTGGTATAGGACCCCACTGCCATAGGACCCCACTGGGACCTATAGGACCCCCATGGACCCGCTGGTATGGGACTATAGGACCCACTGGTATAGGACCCCACTAGGACCCCACTAGGAATAGGACCCCACTGGTGTAGGACCCCACTGGTATAGGACCCCACTGGAATAGGACCCCACTGGTTCCCACTGGTATAGGACTCCCCTGGTATAGGACCCCACTGGTATGGGGACCCCACTGGTATAGGACCTATGGGACTGGTATAGGACCCCACTGGTATGGGCTGGTATAGGACCTATAGGACCCCACTGGTATAGGACCCCACTCTCATTGGACCCCACTCTCATTGGACCCCATAGGACCCCACTGGTATAGGACCTCATTGGACCCCACTGGTATAGGACCCCACTCTCACCCCACTGGTATAGGACCCCACTGGACCTATAGGACTTATAGGACCCCACTGGTATAGGACCCCACTGGTATAGGGACCTATAGGACATTGGACCCACTGGTATAGGACCCCACTGGTATAGGACTCCACTGGTATAGGACCCCACATTGGTATAGGACCCCACTGGACCCCACTCTCATTGGACCCCCACTCCATTGGACCCCACTGGTATAGGACCCCACTGGTATAGGTCCCCACTGGTATAGGACTCCACTGGTATAGGACCCCACTGGTATAGGACCCCA
>NW_027013050.1:0-17350 GCF_036934945.1 Oncorhynchus masou masou
AAGGGAATTCACCCCCGTAGTGGACAAAATGAATGGCAAATTATTGGCATAGGACAAACCATGTACACATTGGCCAATACCACCCAAAGCGGCGTTGATTCATGGCAAAGTTTACTTCAATTGCCATATGGCTATTGCCAGTTGTAACACTTCAAAATCCAACAGGTGGCGATTGCGCCCACCATGGTTTTTCATATTGATATTGACTCCAAGTCAACATCCAAAAGCCAAATTTTGAAAAAATGAATTTTTTGAAAAAAACGATCACCCCTTAGAAAAGTGCTTTCTGGAATTTGATTTCATAGGAAGTCAGAAGTCAAAAGTCAAAAATTATTAAATTTCATAAAAACTTCACTCACCCCTAAAAAGTGCTTTCTGGACCGTTTTTCGAAATTTTTTTTTGCATTTTGTGTCAGTTACACACGTATAAGAACTGTATCAACATACTTTAGTCATATTTTATTATCATAATTTTTTTTTTTTTTACTTGCGCATATTGCATGTGTTTTCTCCATCTGCAATATGATTTCATAGGAAGTCAGAAGTCAAAGTCAAAAATTATTAAATTTCATAAAAAACTTCACACACCCCTAAAAAAGTGCTTTCTGGACCGTTTTTTCAAAAATTTCGAATTTTGTGTCAGTTACACACGTATAAGAACTGTATCAACATACTTTAGTCATATTTTATTATCATAATTTTTTTTTTTTACTTGCGCATTATTGCATGTGTTTTGTCCATCTGCAATATGATTTCATAGGAAGTCAGAAGTCAAAAGTCAAAATTATTAAATTTCATAAAAACTTCACACACCCCTAAAAAAGTGCTTTCTGGACCGTTTTTCTAAAAAAAAATCGCATTTTGTGTCAGTTACACAAGTATAAGAACTGTATCAACATACTTTAGTCATATTTTATTATCATAATGTTTTTTTTTTTTTTTTGCTTGTGCATAAGGCATATGTTTTGTGGGGGCCAAATGTCATAAGAAATTTGACATGCTCAAAAATCCTTCAGAAATGCAAAATTGACTGGCCTGATGAACTCGGGATGGCCGGGCAGTGATTGTTGTTCCTTTCAATCACTCGTGTTGATTTCATCATGTCCATTTGTTTATGTTTTCTCACTTTTGCAAAGTCACTGTGCATTTGCCATATGGTTAACTGGGCATTCACCATCACCAATTTGTCATGCCATAAAAATCATGCAGGAATGCCAATTGACTGGCCCGATGAACTCGGGATGGCTGGGCAGTGATTCTGGTACCTCTCCATCGCCGTTTGGGTTGATTCCAGATGGTCCATTTGGTTATTTTTCTCACTCTTTCAAAGTCACTGTGCATTTGCCATATGGTTAACTGGGCATTCACCATCACCAATTTGTCATGCCATAAAAATCATGCAGGAATGCCAAATTGACTGGCCCGATGAACTCGGGATGGCTGGGCAGTGATTCTGGTACCTCTCCATCGCCGTTGGGTTGATTCCAGAATGTCCATTTGGTGATTTTTCTCACTCTTTCAAAGTCACTGTGCATTTGCCATATGGTTAACTGGGCATTCACCATCACCAATTTGTCATGCCATAAAAATCATGCAGGCATGCCAATTGACTGGCCCGATGAACTCGGATGGCTGGGCAGTGATTCTGGTACCTCTCCATCGCTTCGCTTGGGTTGATTCCAGAATGTCGCTTTTGGTGATGGTACCTCACTGTTAAAACATATTGCAAATGTTGTCTCACTTTTGCAAAGTCACTGTGCATTTGCCATATGGTTAACTGGGCAGTCACCATCACCAATTTGTCATGCTATAAAAATCATGCAGGAATGCCAAATTGACTGAACCGATGAACTCGGATGGCTTGGCAGTGATTCTGGTACCTCTCCATCGTTCGTTAGGGTTGATTTCAGAATGTCGCTTTTGGTGATGGTACCTCACCGCTTAAACATATTGCTAATGGACAAGAGTCACCTGCAAGTCACCGTCCATCAGTCAATTTGATATCATTCAAAGCTAACTATTGGAGGCACTGTCAGTCTCTACACACCCCAATACGTCCCTCCATCCAAGTTGTGAATCTGAGTGATTTATTTTTCCTTTGAATTTTTATGGGAAAAATGACTGATTTACAGTTCATGGGGGTTGCCTAATCATATATATGAAGTTTTGGAAAGATCTGATATTTTTAACCCTCCAAACAGCCCATGAGACACCAATTATGGCACTTCCTGGTTGGCACAGGAAGCTATAGCTCAACACACATCCTCATTGGGGTATTCTATTACAGAATCCTGAGTTTTAAGTCTTTACGTTAAGAATTGACTGATTTACACAGGGTTCAATGCACTATGTCCATCAAATTGCAGGCAGTGTATGGATATACACTTTTAGGGTGATTTGAACCACTTCCGGTTGGCCCAGGAAGCCTAGAATCGACACAGGTAGACCTTATAGTGGTCTGATGGACTGGTACCGAAGACAGGTTCATACAACATTCATAACCCATATAGACTCCAGGTTGTATTTAGTGGAGCAGCCAATGTATTCCTATGGGGAGAGAAGTCAATGAACACTGTTTTATGTAAACACCTTCTTTTGACTGTGAAGGGTTAATGTCACACGGTCAAGGATAGGCTTGGACAGATCAGGAGGACCTTAGGAACAGTCCTGTGGTTGAATTGTCTTTCTAAACCTAACGGTTCCGCCGCTGTCACCCAAAATCAAATGACGTACTGGTGCAGGCTTCATGTTGGGCCTATTTTTCTCATGGTCGTTGCGCTCAGACCGAGCGAGCTACGGTCAGCGGGGCACCTCGTTGGACTCGGCACAGTCTGGACACTATGGTGATGCCATTGTTTGTGTTGATTTCAGAATGTCCATTTGGTCATGTTTTCTCACTTTTGCAAAGTCACTGTGCATTTGCCATATGGTTAACTGGGCAGTCACCATCACCAATTTGTCATGCCATAAAACCATGCAGGAATGCCAAATTGACTGGCCCGATGACATAGGGATGGCTGGGCAGTGATTTTGGTACCTCTCCATCGCTCGTTTGGGTTGATTTCAGAATGTCGCTTTTGGTGATGGTACCTCACCGCTTAAACATATTGCAAATGTTCCTTACTTTTGCAAAGTCACTAAAAATTCATGCAGGAATGCCAAATTGACTGGCCCGATGACCTCAGGATGGCTGGGCAGTGATACTGGTACCTCTCCATTGCTCGTTAGGGTTGATTTCAGAATGTCGCTTTTGGTGATGGTACCTCACTGTTAAAACATATTGCAAATGTTGTCTCACTTTTGCAAAGTCACTGTGCATTTGCCATATGGTTAACTGGGCAGTCACCATTACCAATTTGTCATGCTATAAAAATCATGCAGGAATGCCAAATTGACTGAACCGATGAACTCGGGATGGCTTGGCAGTGATTCTGGTACCTCTCCATCGCTCGTTTGGGTTGATTTCAGAATGTCGCTTTTGGTGATGGTACCTCACCGCTTAAACATATTGCAAATGTTCCTTACTTTTGCAAAGTCACTGAAAATTCGTGCAGGAATGCCAAATTGACTGGCCCGATGAACTCGGGATGGCTGGGCAGTGATTCTGGAACCTCTCCATCGCTCGTTTGGCTTGATTTCAGAATGTCGCTTTTGGTGATGGTACCTCACTGTTAAAACATATTGCAAATGTTCCTTACTTTTGCAAAGTCACTGAAAATTTGTGCAGGAATGCCAAATTGACTGGCCCGATGAAGTCGGGATGGCTTGGCAGTGATTCTGGTACCTCTCCATCGCTCGTTAGGGTTGATTCCAGAATGTCCATTTGGTGATTTTTCTCACTCTTTCAAAGTCACTTTGCATTTGCCATATGGTTAACTGGGCATTCACCATCACCAATTTGTCATGCCATAAAAATCATGCAGGAATGCCAAATTGACTGGCCCGATGACATAGGGATGTCTGGGCAGTGATACTGGTACCTCTCCATCGCTCGTTTGGGTTGATTTCAGAATGTCGCTTGGTGATGGTACCTCACCGCTTAAACATATTGCAAATGTTCCTTACTTTTGCAAAGTCACTGAAAATTCGTGCAGGAATGCCAAATTGACTGGCCCGATGAACTCGGGATGGCTGGGCAGTGATTCTGGTACCTCTCCATCGCTCGTTTGGGTTGATTTCAGAATGTCGCTTTTGGTGATGGTACCTCACCGCTTAAACATATTGCAAATGTTCCTTACTTTTGCAAAGTCACTGAAAATTCGTGCAGGAATGCCAAATTGACTGGCCCGATGCCATAGGGATGGCTGGGCAGTGATACTGGTACCTCTCCATCGCTCGTTAGGGTTGATTCCAGAATGTCCATTTGGTGATTTTTCTCACTCTTTCAAAGTCACTGTGCATTTGCCATATGGTTAACTGGGCATTCACCATCACCAATTTGTCATGCCATAAAAATCATGCAGGAATGCCAAATTGACTGGCCCGATGACATAGGGATGTCTGGGCAGTGATACTGGTACCTCTCCATCGCTCGTTTGGGTTGATTTCAGAATGTCGCTTTTGGTGATGGTACCTCACCGCTTAAACATATTGCAAATGTTCCTTACTTTTGCAAAGTCACTGAAAATTCGTGCAGGAATGCCAAATTGACTGGCCCGATGAACTCGGGATGGCTGGGCAGTGATTCTGGTACCTCTCCATCGCTCGTTAGGGTTGATTCCAGAATGTCCATTTGGTGATTTTTCTCACTCTTTCAAAGTCACTGTGCATTTGCCATATGGTTAACTGGGCAGTCACCATCACCAATTTGTCATGCTATAAAAATCATGCAGGAATGCCAAATTGACTGGCCCGATGACCTCGGGATGGCTGGGCAGTGATTCTGGTACCTCTCCATCGCTCGTTTGAGTTGATTTCAGAATGTCGCTTTTGGTGATGGTACCTCACCGCTTAAACATATTGCTAATGGACAAGAGTCACCTGCAAGTCACCGTCCATCAGTCAATTTGATATCATTCTGACACCAAACTGATACAAACTGACACCAAACCCACTTTTCCCAACTCATTTAGGAGCCAAGTATAACATACTTCAGAGCTGGCCCAAAATTCACAAGGCCTTCGGTACAAAACATTAAAAAACCATAAAACACATAGTTACTTTCTAGCTGCAGGGCCAGTTCGGACATTATGTGTAGTCCTATGTGAGGCGACCCCGAATCCCGAGTTTCGGCTCGATAGGTCATTTGGTGTCCGAGTAAAAGCCTAATTGGTGCTGAAAATCCACTTTTTTCCATGCCTTGCTACGGGGTCCTTGAATGAGCTATCGGACCGAGATGTTGGGTTCTGTCTCTATGGGCCGAGACGGTCACAATGCACCTAGTCTTGTGTCTCTGGGACATTTCTAAATGTCGCCATTTTTGTAATGGTCAAAATGAATTGAAGTCATTGCAAATGTTCGACGCTGTTTCTCGGTCCGAGAACCTCCTAGAGCGCCGTAACTCACCACGCACTATCTACCTGAGGTATAGAACAGGATTCTAAAGTTTCGGAACTCTAGGTCTGACGGTTCTTTTTTAGCTCGAACAAAGCTAACTATTGGAGGCACTGTCAGTCTCTACACACCCCAATACGTCCCTCCATCCAAGTTGTGTATCTGTGTGATTTATTTTTCCTTTGAATTTTTATGGGAAAAATGACTGATTTACAGTTCATGGGGGTTGTCTAATCACACATATGAAGTTTTGGACAGATCTGATTTTTTTAACCCTTCCAAACAGCCCCTGAGACACCAATTATGGCACTTCCGGTTGGCACAGGAAGCTATAAATACACACATGTCTTGACTGACATAGAAACCTAGGGAATCCTGAGTTTTAAGTCTTTAAGTTGAGAATTGACTGATCTACACAGGGTTGAATAATGCAGAGGCCTTGGCACCTTTCGAGGTGATGTACATCCAAATACCTTTTGGGTCAATTTAACCACTTCCGGTTGCTCCAGGAAGCTTAGAATCGACACAGGTAGACCTCATAGTGGTCTGATGGAATGTCATAGAAGACAGGTTCATACAGCATTCATAACCCATATAGACTCCAGGTTGTATTTAGGGAGCAGGCAATGTATTCCTATGGGGAGAGAAGTCAATGCACACTGTTTTTTTTGTAAACACCTTCTTTTAACTGTGAAAGGTTAATGCCACACAGTCAAGGTTAGGCTTGCACAGATCGGGAGGACCTTAGGAACAGTCCTGTGTTTGAATTGTCCTTCTAAACCTAACGGTTCCGCCCGCTGTCACCCAAAATCCAATGACATTGTGGTGCAGGCATCATTGTGGGCCTATTTTTCTCATGGTCGTTGCGCTCAGACCGAGCGAGCTACGGTCAAGCGGGGCACCTCGTTGACTCGGCACGGCCTTGGGATTATGTTTATGCCATTGCCTGCTCTCTGTGTCTTTAAACACCACGCTTTGTCACTCCATCCTTGCTGTGTGTGTGAGAGAGCTTTTCTTTGACATCTGTTGGGAAAATGACTGATTTACAGTTCATGGGGGTTGTCTAATCACACATATGAAGTTTTGACAGATCTGATTTTTTTAACCCTTCCAAACAGCCCCTGAGACACCAATTATGGCACTTCCGGTTGGCACAGGAAGCTATAAATAAACTCATATCGTCATTGGGGTATGCCTTTACAGAATCCTGAGTTTTAAGTCTTTACGTTAAGAACTGAGTTATTTACGGAGGGTTTAGTGAGTGTGTGTTATTTCAGAAAATCATAGAAAATCACAGAAATGTCGCAGAGCTCCGCAGCACATTTTAAAAATATTCGTATGAACACCCTGCAACTGGATCTGTAACCGTTGAAAAAAACACCTATATCTGAACATCACGATCTGGTCACCGTACGATTTCTCGTAAATGACGATAGATAAATGGCCGATTTTTTTTATTGACACCGGAGGCCTTTGACTTTGACGTGAAGTGAAAAAATCTTTTCTCTATTTTCATTTTGGACCTTTAATCCCAGAAATATGGCCATAACTCAAAAACCGTTGAGGCCTAGACGCCATCTTGTTCAGGCCATCTTCCCATAATGTCAAACCTACGCCACCATGTTTCGGCTTCGAAATATTTTCAGTTTTCGAGATATGGCACGTCGTGATTCGGGATGTTTTGTCCAATAGCAATATGATTGCTTATGCCCTCTGTGGGATATTCCGGCATAGCGCAAAAATGGGCCAAAATTTGTTTATTTTATTAAACGAAAACCGAATGTCCGACAAAGTTCATTTGATGACTTCCCGGTAGGTCTGGCCCTGCCGCTCGCCCGACGCCGTCCCCGAATTTTTAAAATGTTTTCGGACGTCTAGTAAGGGACCGTACAGTTCCAATAGGGACTTTCTCACTAACCATACGGTGATTGTCAAAATGTTCCCTTAGGGTATGTTAGGGGAAAATAATAAAGAAGGAAAATATATTTCATGAGTTTTCTACAATTAGAGGAGGTGTGGTAGCGTTAGGGTAAAATAATAAAGAAGGAAACATCTTTTTATTAAATAAATGACGTATGCAGTAGTGCATCTCAGTGCTAGAGGCGTCTACTACAGAACCCGTTTCGAATCCAGGCTGAATCACAACCGGACGTGTTTGGGAGTCCCATAGGGCCAGCATTGTCTGGGTTTGGTTGGGGTAGGTTGTCATTTAAAATGAACAATTTGTTCTTAACTGACGTGCCCAGTTAAATACAGGTAAAAAAATATATCTATCTACACAAGATAACCCATAATGACAAAGCGAAACAAACAAGTTTTATACATTTTTGAAAATGTATAAGAAATTTAAACAGAAATACCGTTTTACATAAGTATTCAGACCCTTTGCTATGAGACTCGAAAATTGAGCTCAGGTGCATCCTGTTTCCATTGATCATCCTCAAAATGTTTTTCAATGAATTGTACATGATTTGGAAAGGCATACACCTGTCTATATAAGGTCCCACAGTTGGCAGTGCATGTCAGAGCAAAAAACCAAGCCATGAGGTCGAAGGAATTGTCCATAGAGGTCCTAGACAGGGTTGTGTCGAGGCACAGAACCAGGGAAGAGTACCAAATAATGTGTGCAGCATTGAAGGTCCCGAAGAACAGAGTGGCCTCCATCATCCCTAAATGGAAAAAAATTCAACCACCAAGACTCTTCCTTGAACTGTCCGCCCAGCAAAACTGAACACTGGGAAGAAGGGCCTTGGTCAGAGAGGTGACCAAGAACCCAATGGTCACTCTGACAGAGCCCAGAGTTCCTCTGTGGATATGGGAGATCATTCCAGAAGGACAACCATCTCTGCAGCACTCCACCAATCAGGCCTTTAATGTAGAGTTGCCAGACAGAAGGCACTTCTCATTAAAAGGTACATGACAGCACACTTGGAGTTTGCCAAAGACTCCCAAAGGACTCTCAGACCATGAGAAAGAAGATTCTCTGGTCTGATGAAACCAAAATTGAACTCCTTGGCCTGAATGCCAAGCATCATGTCTGGAAGAAACCTGGCACCATCCCTACGGGGAAGCATGGTGGTGGCAGCATCATGCTGTGTTGATGTTTTTCAGTGGCAGTGACTGGGAGACTAGTCAGTAACGTGGGGAAGATTAACAGAGATCTTTGATGACAATCTGACCTCAGACTGGGGTGAAAGTTCCCCTTCCAACAGGACAGGTCATTTCCGGTCACAAATTGCAGACTTGTTTACGTGTTGCTGTGCGTTTTGCGTTTTGTTGCCAACCTATTTTGCTACCTGACAACTTTACGGTTTTTACTTTTAATTACCGTTTATATTTTAGTTTTTTCCTCAACTTTTCACACCAACTGCCAAAGGTACGTAGTAACATTAACATGAGGCCTTCTAATTGCAGTCGCTGTACTCATAGTATACAGGAGAACGACGCCTTATATGCGAGGATAGCTGTGCTTCAAGCCCAGCTTCAGATGCAATCTTTAGGCAAGGGTAATTTCAGTGTAGGAAAGGATGAAACAGTGTCTGTGCCACCAGTAAGTACAGATAGTAGTATAAATCCCCTGGCACAGTCCCCGTAGCCGGCCAACTTTCTCACGGTTTCTGGAAGGAAATGCTGTAGGAATGCTCAACCGGTGTCGCTCATTCAGCCGACAGAAACTTTCAACCGGTTTTCCCCATTAAAGCAGCGAGTCGGAGTCAGAGGCCGAGCCTTCTCGTCTCTACTCCTCCCGTTACGTGGTCTGAGACGCCGAAGCTTCCCACCATTAGCTCTGACAAATTGAAAATTCTAGTCATTGGCGACTCCATTACCCGCAGCATTTATAAAAAAAATGCATTGGAGATGTTGTACCCACTGTGACTATTAAAACCTACCCTAACCAGAAACCGTGGATGGATGGCGGCATTTGCGCGTTACTGAAAGTGCGATCCACCGCATTTAACCATGGCAAGAGGTCTGGGAATATGTCTGAATATAAATTGTGTAGTTATTCCACGTTTACATTTACATTTAAGTCATTTGGCAGACGCTCTTATCCAGAGCGACTTACAAATTGGTGAATTCACCTTATGACATCCTCCCCAAGGCAATCAAACAAGCGAAATGCCAGTACAGGGACAAGGTGGAATCGCAATTCAACGACTCAGACATGAGACGTATTTGGCAGGGTCTACAGGAAATCATGGACTACAAAAAGAAATCCAGCCACGTCATGGACATTGACGTCACGCTTCCAGACAAACTAAACACCTTCTTTGCCCGTTTTGAGGATAATACAGTGCCACTATCGTGGCCCGCTAACAAGGACTGCGCCCCCCATATCATCGCTAGCTGCGTCCTCAAAGCATACACAGACCAGCTGGCCGGTGTGTTTACGGACAGAGAGGGGAGAGGTCAGGCTTGTCTTTTCTATGTCTCTGGTGCCATGCAGAATATCAGAAAGGGAAGAGGACAGGATGGAACATGGTTTTCATATGTGAAGGGATGGCGTGATTAAGGGGGAACAAATTACGTGTCTCCACAATGTATGTGCGCAAGTCACTCCCTCCTTTGGCGTTGGGGGAGGTGTAGGCAGTGTCTGATACCATTGTATGTCCTCTCTGATGTTGCACTTATCCTGGGATAGTGTATGACCTATAGGCTCACTCCCCTCAGTGAGCTTGTCCAGGAGAGGGGTCAAGAATGAGTTTTACTTGAGATGGGAGTATCTAGAATTAACAATTGAGTTATGCCATTGGATGAGTTGGTGGTTTTGTGCTATGAAGTACCAGGAACGAGATTAGAACCTCGTCTTGGGGACCAAACTGAACGATAATTTATAGCGAATACTATCTGGCTAAGGGATACTCCTATCTCATTATAAAGTCTTCCTTTGTGAACTGTTCCTAATATCTGTGGTTTGTTATGTCGACTAGGGGGGTGGATCTGTGCTATAAAAGATCTCAGTAGCCATTGAGTTTTCACTCTCAACGGTTCATTAGAAATAGGGAATCGTTGAAAGTGATTGCTATTGCAAAGCTCTTATTGTTATAGATGTTGTTTAAGTATAAATCTGACTGGTTTGTGAAGTTTGTCTCTCTCCTCATTTGGTAATACAGAAATTAACCACCATACACCCCATGTCACAGGAAGTCCATAAAGATCATCAAGGACATCAACCACCCGAGCCACTGCCTGTTCACACCATTACCATCCAGAAGGCGAGGTCAGTACAGGACCAAGAGACTGAAAAACAGCTTCCATCTCAAGGCCATCAGACTGCTAAACAGCAATCACTAACTCAGAGAGGCTGCTGCCTACATTGAGACCCAATCACTGGCCACTTTAATAAATGGATCATTACTCACTTTACAATGCATTATGCATTATACAATGCTCTCTAAATAATGCCACTTTAGTAATGTTTACATATCTTACATTACTCATAACACATGTACAGTGCCTTGCGAAAGTATTCGGCCCCCTTGAACTTTGCGACCTTTTGCCACATGTCATGCTTCAAACATAAAGATATAAAACTGTATTTTTTTGTGAAGAATCAACAACAAGTGGGACACAATCATGAAGTGGAACGACATTTATTGGATATTTCAAACTTTTTTAACAAATCAAAAACTGAAAAATTGGGCGTGCAAAATTATTCAGCCCCTTTACTTTCAGTGCAGCAAACTCTCTCCAGACGTTCAGTGAGGATCTCTGAATGATCCAATGTTGACCTAAGTGACTAATGATGATAAATACAATCCACCTGTGTGTAATCAAGTCTCCGTATAAATGCACCTGCACTGTGATAGTCTCAGAGGTCCGTTAAAAGAGCAGAGAGCATCATGAAGAACAAGGAACACACCAGGCAGGTCCGAGATACTGTTGTGAAGAAGTTTAAAGCCGGATTTGGATACAAAAAGATTTCCCAAGCTTTAAGCATCCCAAGGAGCACTGTGCAAGCGATAATATTGAAATGGAAGGAGTATCAGACCACTGCAAATCTACCAACACCTGGCCGTCCCTCTAAACTTTCAGCTCATACAAGGAGAAGACTGATCAGAGATGCAGCCAAGAGGCCCATGATCACTCTGGATGAACTGCAGAGATCTACAGCTGAGGTGGGAGACTCTGTCCATAGGACAACAATCAGTCGTATATTGCACATATCTGGCCTTTATGGAAGAGTGGCAAAAAGAAAGCCATTTCTTAAAGATATCCATAAAAAGTGTTGTTTAAAGTTTGCCACAAGCCACCTGGGAGACACACCAAACATGTGGAAGAAGGTGCTCTGGTCAGATGAAACCAAAATTGAACTTTTTAGCAACAATGCAAAACGTTATGTTTGGCGTAAAAGCAACACAGCTCATCACCCTGAACACACCATACCCACTGTCAAACATGGTGGTGGCAGCATCATGGTTTGGGCCTGCTTTTCTTCAGCAGGGACAGGGAAGATGGTTAAAATTGATGGGAAGATGGATGGTGTCATGTCTTATTATGTCTGTTCCTGTCCTTTCTCTTCACTCTGTCTCTCTCTGCTGGTCTTATTAGGTTACCTTCTCTTTCTCTCCTTCTCCAGCTGTTCCTCATCTCCCCTAACTAGCTCATTCACCCTTTCCCCACCTGTTCCCTTTTTTCCCTCTGATTAGGTCTCTATTTCTCTCTCTGTTCCTGCTACTTCGGTGTCAGATTCTCGTTTGTGTTTCTCATGCCAGAAGCAAGCTATCGTCTCGTTTGCTTCCACCTAGTCCTATCCTGTCGGAGTCTGCCTGGCAGGTGCATCCTGCACTCTACTAACTATCTTTTGTTTGCACCGTGTCCAGTTCATCATATGCTACGTGTGATCAGCTACCACCGTTCCTCTGTGACCCGCACCGACCCAGAGCGACCTGCAGCCTGTCGCCGCTACCCAGCTATTCATCAGAGGGACTTTATGTTTCATTTGTCACCCTCTCTGCGGGTATTCTATTGTGCCATTGACAACGTCGGAAGAGGATCTATGCCATTCCTGTTTTTCCATTAAAAGAACTCTGTTTCTGTTAAAACCGCTTTTGGGTCTTCACTCAAGTACATAACAGAAGAATCTGACCAAGAATGGACCCAGCGGCTCCGGACCCTTTCACTCCGCCGTCGAGATCCAGGGAGCGATGCTAGGCAGACACGAGGAGGAATTGTCTGCTGCTCGACATGCCGTTGAGACCCTGGCCGTCCAAGTCTCCGACCTCACAAGACAGGTTCACCAACTCCACCTCGATCCACCGCCCACTTCCAGGGTTTCCGAGTCTCCGGAGCCCAGGATCAATAACCCGCCGTGTTACTTGGGGAGCCCACTGAGTGCCGCTCATTCCTCACTCAGTGTGATGTGGTGTTCTCTCTCCAGCCCAACACTTACTCCAGGAGCACAGCCCGCATCGCCTACGCTTTCTCTCCTACCGGACGGGCGCGTGAGTGGGGCACGGCAATCTGGGAGGCGAGGGCTGAGTGTATTAACCAGTATCAGGACTTTAAGGAGGAGATGATACGGGTTTTTGACCGTTCTGTTTTTGGGGAGGAGGCTTCCAGGGCCCTGTCTTCCCTATGTCAGGGGAATCGATCCATAACGGATTATTCTATTGAGTTTCGTGACTCGCTGCCTCTAGTGACTGGAACGAGCCGGCTTTGCTCGCTCGTTTTCTGGAGGGTCTCCTCGCCGAGGTTAAGGATGAGATTCTCTCCCGGGAGGTTCCTTCCAGTCTGGACTCCTTAATAGCTCTCGCTATTCGCATAGAGCGACGGTTTGATCTTGGAAAGGAGTTCGCGTTCTCCGTTGCCCCCTCTCCGCATCACTGCCACCTGCCGCATCACTGCCACCCTCCTCCGCCGGCTCGGATGCTGAGCCTATGCAGCTGGGGGTATCCGCATCTCGGCCAAGGAGAAGGAACGGAGAATCACCAACCGCCTCTGTCTCTACTGCGGCTCCGCTGGTCATTTTGTCACCTCATGCCCAGTAAAAGCCAGAGCTCATCAGTAAGAGGAGGGCTACTGGTGAGCGCAACTACTCAGGTCTCTCCTTCAAGATCCTGCACTACCTTTCCGGTCCATCTCCGCTGGCCCGGTTCATCTGCTTCCTGCAGTGCCTTGATAGACTCTGGGGCGGAGGGCTGTTTTATGGACGAGACCTGGGCTCGGGAACATGACATTCCTCTCAGACAGTTAAGGGATCCCACGGCCTTGTTCACTTTAGATGGTAGTTCTCTCCCCAAGATTCAGCGTGAGACGCTGCCTTTAACCCTCACTGTCTCTGGTAATCATAGCGAAACCATTTCTTTTTTAATTTTTCGTTCACCTTTTACACCTGTTGTTTTGGGTCATCCCTGGCTAGTGCGCCATAACCCTTCTATTAATTGGTCTAGTAATACTATCCTATCCTGGAATGTTTCTTGTCATGTGACCTGTTTAATGTCTGCTATCCCTCCTGTTTCCTCTGTCTCTTCTTCACAGGAGGAGCCTGGTGATTTGACAGGGGTGCCGGAGGAGTATCACATCTGCGCACGGTGTTCAGTCGTTCCAAGGCCACTTCTCTCCCTCCACACCGGTCGTATGACTGTAGTATTGATCTCCTTCCGGGAACTACTCCCCCGGGGCAGATTATACTCTCTGTCGGCTCCCGAACGTAAGGCTCTCGAGGATTATTTGTCTGTATCGCCCGACGCCGGTACCATAGTCTCCTCCTCCTCTCCCGCCGGAGCGGGGTTTTTTTTTGTTCAGAAGAAGGACGGGGTCCCTGCGCCCATGCGTGGATTATCGAGGGCTGAATGACATAACAGTTAAGAATCGTTATCCGCTTCCTCTTATGTCTTCAGCCTTCGAGATCCTGCAGGGAGCCAGGTTTTTCACCAAATTGGACCTTCGTAACGCCTACCATCTCGTGCGCATCAGGGAGGGGGACGAGTGGAAGACGGCGTTTAACACTCCGTTAGGGCACTTTGAATACCGGGTTCTTCCTTTCGGCCTCGTTAACTCTCCAGCTGTCTTTCAGGCACTAGTTAACGACGTCCTGAGAGACATGCTGAACATTTTTGTTTTCGTTTACATGGACGATATCCTGATTTTTTCACCGTCTCTCCCGATTCATGTTCAGCACGTGCGACGCGTCCTCCAGCGCCTTTTGGAGAACTGTCTTTATGTGAAGGCTGAGAAGTGCACTTTCATGCCTCCTCTGTCCCTTTTCTCGGTTCCGTTATTTCCGCTGAGGGCATTAAGATGGATCCCGCTAAGGTCCAGGCTGTCATTGATTGGCCCGTTCCTAAGTCACGCGTCCGAGCTGCAGCGCTTTCTTGGCTTCGCGAATTTCTATCGTCGTTTCATCCGTAATTTCGGTCAGGTGGCAGCTCCCCTCACAGCCCTTACTTCTGTTAAGACGTGCTTTAAGTGGTCCGTTTCCGCCCAGGAGCTTTTGATCTTCTCAAGAATCGTTTACATCCGCACCTATTCTTGTTACACCTGACATCTCTAGACAGTTTGTTGTTGAGGTTGACGCGTCAGAGGTGGGCGTGGGAGCCATTCTTTCAGCGCTCCCTCTCTGACGGCAAGGTCCATCCTTGCGCGTTTTCTCTCATCGCTTATCGCCGTCAGAACGAAATTATGATGTTGGTATTCGCGAACTGCTCGCCATCCGCTTAGCCCTAGGCGAATGGCGACTGTGGTTGGAGGGGGCGTCAGTTCCTTTTGTCGTTTGGACTGACCATAGGAACCTTGAGTACATCCGTTCAGCCAAACGACTTAATGCGCGTCAGGCTCGTTGGGCTCTGTTTTTCGCTCGTTTCGAGTTTGTTATTTCTTATCGTCCGGGCTCAAAAACACCAAGCCTGATGCTTTATCTCGTCTCTTCAGTTCTTCTGAGGTCTCCACCGACCCCGAGGGATTCTCCTGAGGGGCGTGTTGTCGGGTTGACTGTCTGGGGAATTGAGAGGCAGGTAAAGCAAGCACTCGCTCACACTCCGTCGCCGCGAGCTTGTCCTAGGAACCTTCTGTTCGTTCCCGTTCCTACTCGTCCGGCCGTTCTTCAGTGGGCCCACTCTGCCAAGTTAGCCGGCCACCCCGGCGTTCGGGGTACGCTCGCTTCCATTCGCCAGCGTTTCTGGTGGCCCACTCGGGAACGTGACGCGTCGATTTGTCGCCGCTTGTTCGGTCTGCGCGCAGACTAAATCTGGGAACTCTCCTCCTGCCGGCCGTCTCAGACCGCTTCCCATTCCCTCTCGACCGTGGTCTCACATCGCTTTAGATTTTATCACCGGACTGCCTTCATCAGCGGGGAAGACAGTTATTCTTACGGTTGTCGATAGATTCTCTAAGGCGGCTCATTTCATTCCTCTCGCTAAGCTCCCTTCTGCTAAGGAGACGGCTCAGATCATTATCGAGAATGTTTTCCGAATTCATGGCCTTCCGTCAGACGTCGTTTCGGACAGAGGCCCGCAGTTCACGTCTCAATTTTGGAGGGAGTTTTGCCGTTTGATTGGGGCTTCCGTCAGTCTCTCGTCCGGCTTTCATCCCCAGTCTAACGGCCGCCGAACGGGCCAATCAGACTGTTGGTCGCATCTTACGCAGTCTTTCTTTTCGTAACCCTGCATCTTGGTCAGAACAGCTCCCCTGGGCAGAGTACGCCCACAACTCGCTTCCTTCGTCTGCTACCGGTCTATCTCCTTTTCAGAGTAGCCTCGGGTACCAGCCTCCGCTGTTCTCATCTCAGCTCGCCGAGTCCTGCGTCCCTCCGCTCAGGCTTTTGTCCAGCGTTGCGAGCGCACCTGGAAGGGGGTCAGGTCGGCACTTTGCCGTAATAGGCGCAGACTGTGAGGGCCGCTACAAGCGTAGGACCAAGAGTCCTAGATATTGTTGCGGTCAGAGAGTATGGCTCTCCACTCAGAACCTTCCCTTAAGACAGCTTCGCAAGTTGACCCCGCGTTCATTGGTCCGTTCCGTATTTCTCAAGTCATTAATCCTGTCGCAGTGCGACTTCTTCTCCCGCTATCTTCGTCGCGTTCACCCGGTCTTCCATGTCTCCTGTGTTAAGCCCGTTCTTCGCGCCCCCGCGTCGTCCCTCCCCCCCATCCTTGTCGAGGGGCGCACCTATCTACAGGGTTCGTAAGATTTTGGACATGCGTCCTCGGGGCCGTGGTCATCAGTACCTAGTGGATTGGGAGGGGTACGGTCCTGAGGAGAGGAGTTGGGTTCCCTCTCGGGACGTGCTGGACCGTTCGCTGATCGATGATTTCCTCCGTTGCCGCCAGGTTTCCTCCTCGAGTGCGCCAGGAGGCGCTCGGTGAGTGGGGGTACTGTCATGTCTTATTATGTCTGTTCCTGTCCTTTCTCTTCACTCTGTCTCTCTCTGCTGGTCTTATTAGGTTACCTTCTCTTTCTCTCCTTCTCCAGCTGTTCTCATCTCCCCTAACTAGCTCATTCACCCTTTCCCCACCTGTTCCCTTTTTTCCTCTGATTAGGTCTCTATTTCTCTCTGTTCCTGCTACTTTCGGTGTCAGATTCTCGTTTGTGTTTCTCATGCCAGAAGCAAGCTATCGTCTCGTTTGCTTCCACCTAGTCCTATCCTGTCGGAGTCTGCTCTGGCAGGTGCATCCTGCACTCTACTAACTATCTTTTGTTTGCACCGTGTCCAGTTCATCATATGCTACGTGTGATCAGCTACCACCGTTCCTCTGTGACCCGCACCGACCCAGAGCGACCTGCAGCCTGTCGCCGCTACCAGCTATTCATCAGAGGGACTTTATGTTTCATTTGTCACCCTCTCTGCGGGTATTCTATTGTGCCATTGACAACGTCGGAAGAGGATCTATGCCATTCCTGTTTTTCCATTAAAAGAACT
>NW_027013051.1:0-17350 GCF_036934945.1 Oncorhynchus masou masou
AGTACCACACAGTATAGCACCACACAGTATAGTACTACACAGTATAGCACCACACAGTATAGCACCACACAGTATAGTACCGCACAGTATAGCACCACACAGTATAGCACCACACAGTATAGCACCACACCACACAGCACCGCACCACACAGTATAGCACCACAAAGTACCACACAGTATAGCACCACACAGTATAGTACTACACAGTATAGCACCACACAGTATAGCACCACACAGTATGGCACCACACAGTATGGCACCACACAATATAGCACCACACAGTATAGCACCACACAGTACTACACAGTATAGCACCACACAGTATAGCACCACACAATATAGCACCACACAGTATAGCACCTCACATTACAGCACCACACAGTATAGCACCACACAGTACAGCACCACACAGTACCACACAGTATAGCACCACACAGTATAGCACCACACAATATAGCACCACACAGTATAGCACCACACAGTATAGCACCACACAATATAGCACCACACAGTATAGCACCACACAGTATAGCACCACACAGCACCGCACCACAGAGTATAGCACCACACAGTATAGCACCACACAATATAGCACCACACAGTATAGCACCACACAATATAGCACCACACAGCACCGCACCACACAGCACCGCACCACACAGTATGGCACCACACAGTACCACACAGTATAGCACCATACAGAATAGCACCACACAGCATTGCACCACACAGTATGGCACCACACAGTATAGCACCACACAGTATAGCACCACACAGTATAGCACCACACAGTACCACACAGTATAGCACCACACAGTATAACACCACACAGTACAGCACCACACAGTATAGCACCACACAGTACAGCACCACACAGTACCACACAGTTTAGCACCACACAGTATAGCACCACACAATATAGCACCACACAGTATAGCACCACACAGTATAGCACCACATAGTATAGCACCACACAATATAGCACCACACAGTATAGCACCACACAGTATAGCACCACACAGTATAGCACCACACAGTATAGCACCACACAGCACCGCACCACACAGTATAGCACCACACAGCACCGCACCACACAGTATAGCACCACACAGTACAGCACCACACCATACCGCACAGTATAGCACCACACAGTATAGCTCCACACAATATAGCACCACACAGTATAGCACCACACAGTATAGCACCACACAGTATAGCACCAAACAGTATAGCATTCACACAGTATAGCACACACAATATAGCACCACACAGTACCACACCACACAGTATAGCACCACACAGTATAGCACCACACAATATAGCACCACGCAGTATAGCACCACACAATATAGCACCACACAGCACCGCACCACACAGCACCGCACCACACAGCATAGCACCACACAGTATTGCACCACACAGTACCACACAGTATAGCACCACACATCACTGCACCACACAGTATGGCACCACACAGTATAGCACCACACAGTATACTACCACAAAGTATAGTACCACATTGTATAGCACCACACAGTACCACACAGTATAGCACCACACAGTATAGTACCGCACAGTACAGCACCACACAGTATAGCACCACACAGTATAGCACCACACCACACAGCACCGCACCACACAGTATAGCACCACAGTATGGCACCACACAATATAGCACCACACAGTATAGCACCACACAGTACTACACAGTATAGCACCACACAGTATAGCACCACACGGTATAGCACCACACAATATAGCACCACACAGTATAGCACCACACAGCACAGCACCACACAGTACACACAGTATAGCACCACACAGTATAGCTCCACACAATATAGCACCACACAGTATAGCACCACACAGTATAGCACCACACAGTATAGCACCACACAGTATAGCACCAAACAGTATAGCATTCACACAGTATAGCACACACAGTACCACACCACACAGTATAGCACCACACAGCACCGCACCACACAGTATAGCACCACACAATATAGCACCACGCAGTATAGCACCACACAGTATAGCACCACACAGTATAGCACCACACAGTATAGCACCACACAGTATAGCACCACACAATATAGCACCACGCAGTACAGCACCACACAGTATAGCACCACACAGCACAGCACCACACAGTATAGCACCACACAATATAGCACCACGCAGTACAGCACCACACAGTATAGCACCACACAGCACCGCACCACACAGTATAGCACCACACAATATAGCACCACGCAGTATAGCACCACAGTATAGCACCACACAATATAGCACCACACAGCACCGCACCATGCCACAGCACCGCACCACACAGTATAGCACCACACAGTATAGCACCACACAGTATAGCACCACACAGTACCACACAGTATAGCACCACACAGAATAGCACCACATCACTGCACCACACAGTATGGCACCACACAGTATAGCACCACACAGTATACTACCACACAGTATAGTACCACATTGTATAGCACCACACAGTACCACACAGTATAGCACCACACAGTATAGCACCACAAAGTACCACACAGTATAGCACCACACAGTATAGTACTACACAGTATAGCACCACACAGTATAGCACCACACAGTATAGCACCACACAGTATAGCACCACACCACACACAGCACCGCACCACGCAGTATAGCACACACAGTATGGCACCACACAATATAGCACCAGACAGTATAGCACCACACAGTACTACACAGTATAGCACCACACAGTATAGCACCACACAATATAGCACCATAGAGTATAGCACCTCACATTACAGCACCACACAGTATAGCACCACACAGTATGGCACCCACAGTATAGCACCACAGTATACTACCACACAGTATAGTACCACATTGTATAGCACCACACAGTACCACACAGTATAGCACCACACAGTATAGTACCACACAGTATAGCACCACAAAGTACCACACAGTATAGCACCACACAGTATAGTACCGCAAAGTATAGCACCACACAGTATAGCACCACACAGTATAGCACCACACCACACAGCACCGCACCACACAGTATAGCACCACACAGTATGGCACCACACAATATAGCACCACACAGTATAGCACCACACAGTACTACACAGTATAGCACCACACAGTATAGCACCACACAGTATAGCACCACACAATATAGCATCACACAGTATAGCACCACACAGTACAGCACCACACAGTACCACACAGTATAGCACCACACAGTATAGCACCACACAGTATAGCATTCACACAGTATAGCACACACAGTACCACACCACACAGTATAGCACCACACAGCACCGCACCACACAGTATAGCACCACACAGTATAGCACCACACAATATAGCACCACGCAGTATAGCACCACACAGTATAGCACCACACAGTATAGCACCACACAGTATAGCACCACACAATATAGCACCACGCAGTATAGCACCACACAATATAGCACCACACAGCACCGGACCACACAGCACCGCACCACACAGTATAGCACCACACAGTATAGCACCACACAGTATAGCACCACACAGTACCACACAGTATAGCACCACACAGAATAGCACCACACATCACTGCACCACACAGTATGGCACCCCACAGTATAGCACCACACAGTATAGCACCACACAGTATAGCATTCACACAGTATAGCACACACAGTACCACACCACACAGTATAGCACCACACAGCACCGCACCACACAGTATAGCACCACACAATATAGCACCACGCAGTACAGCACCACACAGTATAGCACCACACAGCACCGCACCACACAGTATAGCACCACACAATATAGCACCACGCAGTATAGCACCACACAGTATAGCACCACACAATATAGCACCACACAGCACCGCACCACACAGCACCGCACCACACAGTATAGCACCACACAGTATAGCACCACACAGTATAGCACCACACAGTACCACACAGTATAGCACCACACAGAATAGCACCACACATCACTGCACCACACAGTATGGCACCACACAGTATAGCACCACACAGTATACTACCACACAGTATAGTACCACATTGTATAGCACCACACAGTACCACACAGTATAGCACCACACAGTATAGCACCACAAAGTACCACACAGTATAGCACCACACAGTATAGTACTACACAGTATAGCACCACACAGTATAGCACCACACAGTATAGCACCACACAGTATAGCACCACACCACACAGCACCGCACCACGCAGTATAGCACCACACAGTATGGCACCACACAATATAGCACCAGACAGTATAGCACCACACAGTACTACACAGTATAGCACCACACAGTATAGCACCACACAATATAGCACCATAGAGTATAGCACCTCACATTACAGCACCACACAGTATAGCACCACACAGTATGGCACCACACAGTATAGCACCACACAGTATACTACCACACAGTATAGTACCACATTGTATAGCACCACACAGTACCACACAGTATAGCACCACACAGTATAGTACCACACAGTATAGCACCACAAAGTACCACACAGTATAGCACCACACAGTATAGTACCGCAAAGTATAGCACCACACAGTATAGCACCACACAGTATAGCACCACACCACACAGCACCGCACCACACAGTATAGCACCACACAGTATGGCACCACACAATATAGCACCACACAGTATAGCACCACACAGTACTACACAGTATAGCACCACACAGTATAGCACCACACAGTATAGCACCACACAATATAGCACCACACAGTATAGCACCACACAGTACAGCACCACACAGTACCACACAGTATAGCACCACACAGTATAGCACCACACAGTATAGCATTCACACAGTATAGCACACACAGTACCACACCACACATATAGCACCACACAGCACCGCACCACACAGTATAGCACCACACAGTATAGCACCACACAGTATAGCACCACACAATATAGCACCACGCAGTATAGCACCACACAGTATAGCACCACACAGTATAGCACCACACAATATAGCACCACGCAGTATAGCACCCACAATATAGCACCACACAGCACCGGACCACACAGCACCGCACACACAGTATAGCACCACACAGTATAGCACCACACAGTATAGCACCACACAGTACCACACAGTATAGCACCACACAGAATAGCACACACATCACTGCACAGTATGGCACCCCACAGTATAGCACCACACAGTATACTACCACACAGTATAGTACCACATTGAATAGCACCACACAGTACCACACAGTATAGCACCACACAGTATAGCACCACAAAGTACCACACAGTATAGCACCACACAGTATAGTACTACACAGTATAGCACCACACAGTATAGCACCACACAGTATAGCACCACACAGTATAGCACCACACAGTATAGCACCACACCACACAGCACCGCACCACACAGTATAGCACCACACAGTATGGCACCACACAATATAGCACCACACAGTATAGCACCACACAGTACTACACAGTATAGCACCACACAGTATAGCACCACACAATATAGCACCACACAGTATAGCACCTCACATTACAGCACCACACAGTATAGCACCACACAGTACAGCACCACACAGTACCACACAGTATAGCACCACACAGTATAGCACCACACAATATAGCACCACACAGTATAGCACCACACAGTATAGCACCACACAATATAGCACCACACAGTATAGCACCACACAGTATTGCATTCACACAATATAGCACCACACAGTATAGCACCACACAGTATAGCACCACACAGCACCGCACCACAGAGTATAGCACCACACAGTATAGCACCACACAATATAGCACCACACAGTATAGCACCACACAATATAGCACCACACAGCACCGCACCACACAGCACCGCACCACACAGTATGGCACCACACAGTACCACACAGTATAGCACCATACAGAATAGCACCACACAGCATTGCACCACACAGTATGGCACCACACAGTATAGCACCACACAGTATAGCACCACACAGTATAGCACCACACAGCACAGCACCACACAGTATAGCACCACACAGTACAGCACCACACAGTACCACACAGTTTAGCACCACACAGTATAGCACCACACAATATAGCACCACACAGTATAGCACCACACAGTATAGCACCACATAGTATAACACCACACAGTACAGCACCACACAGTATGGCACCACACAGTATAACACCACACAGTACAGCACCACACAGTATAGCACCACACAGTACAGCACCACACAGTATAGCACCACACAGTATAACACCACACAGTACAGCACCACACAGTATAACACCACACAGTACAGTACCACACAGTATAGCACCACACAGTATAACACCACACAGTACAGCACCACACAGTATAGCACCACACAGTACAGCACCACACAGTACCACACAGTTTAGCACCACACAGTATAGCACCACACAATATAGCACCACACAGTATAGCACCACACAGTATAGCACCACATAGTATAGCACCACACAATATAGCACCACACAGTATAGCACCACACAGTATAGCACCACACAGTATAGCACCACTCAGCACCGCACCACACAGTATAGCACCACACAGCACCGCACCACACAGTATAGCACCACACAGTACAGCACCACACCATACCGCACAGTATAGCACCACACAGTATAGCTCCACACAATATAGCACCACACAGTATAGCACCACACAGTATAGCACCACACAGTATAGCACCACACAGTATAGCACCAAACAGTATAGCATTCACACAGCACCGCACCACACAGTATAGCACCACACAGCACCGCACCACACAGTATAGCACCACACAGTACAGCACCACACCATACCGCACAGTATAGCACCACACAGTATAGCTCCACACAGTACCACACAGTTTAGCACCACACAGTATAGCACCACACAGTATAGCACCACACAGTACAGCACCACACCATACCGCACAGTATAGCACCACACAGTATAGCTCCACACAGTACCACACAGTACAGCACCACACAGTATAGCACCACACAGTATAGCACCACATAGTATAACACCACACAGTACAGCACCACACAGTATAGCACCACACAGTATAACACCACACAGTACAGCACCACACAGTATAACACCACACAGTACAGCACCACACAGTATAGCACCACACAGTACAGCACCACACAGTATAGCACCACACAGTATAACACCACACAGTACAGCACCACACAGTATAACACCACACAGTACAGTACCACACAGTATAGCACACACAGTATAACACCACACAGTACAGCACCACACAGTATAGCACCACACAGTACAGCACCACACAGTACCACACAGTTTAGCACCACACAGTATAGCACCACACAATATAGCACCACACAGTATAGCACCACACAGTATAGCACCACATAGTATAGCACCACACAATATAGCACCACACAGTATAGCACCACACAGTATAGCACCACACAGTATAGCACCACACAGCACCGCACCACACAGTATAGCACCACACAGCACCGCACCACACAGTATAGCACCACACAGTACAGCACCACACCATACCGCACAGTATAGCACCACACAGTATAGCTCCACACAATATAGCACCACACAGTATAGCACCACACAGTATAGCACCACACAGTATAGCACCACACAGTATAGCACCAAACAGTATAGCATTCACACAGCACCGCACCACACAGTATAGCACCACACAGCACCGCACCACACAGTATAGCACCACACAGTACAGCACCACACCATACCGCACAGTATAGCACCACACAGTATAGCTCCACACAATATAGCACCACACAGTATAGCACCACACAGTATAGCACACACAATATAGCACCACACAGTACCACACCACACAGTATAGCACCACACAGTACAGCACCACACCATACCGCACAGTATAGCACCACACAGTATAGCTCCACACAATATAGCACCACACAGTATAGCACCACACAGTATAGCACACACAATATAGCACCACACAGTATAGCACCACACAATATAGCACCACGCAGTATAGCACCACACAATATAGCACCACACAGCACCGCACCACACAGCACCGCACCACACAGCATAGCACCACACAGTATAGCACCACACAGTATAGCACCACACAGTACCACACAGTATAGCACCACACATCACTGCACCACACAGTATGGCACCACACAGTATAGCACCACACAGTATACTACCACAAAGTATAGTACCACATTGTATAGCACCACACAGTACCACACAGTATAGCACCACACAGTATAGTACCGCACAGTACAGCACCACACAGTATAGCACCACACAGTATAGCACCACACCACACAGCACCGCACCACACAGTATAGCACCACACAGTATGGCACCACACAATATAGCACCACACAGTATAGCACCACACAGTACTACACAGTATAGCACCACACAGTATAGCACCACACGGTATAGCACCACACAATATAGCACCACACAGTATAGCACCACACAGTACAGCACCACACAGTACCACACAGTATAGCACCACACAGTATAGCTCCACACAATATAGCACCACACAGTATAGCACCACACAGTATAGCACCACACAGTATAGCACCACACAGTATAGCACCAAACAGTATAGCATTCACACAGTATAGCACACACAGTACCACACCACACAGTATAGCACCACACAGCACCGCACCACACAGTATAGCACCACACAATATAGCACCACGCAGTATAGCACCACACAGTATAGCACCACACAGTATAGCACCACACAGTATAGCACCACCCAGTATAGCACCACGCAGTATAGCACCACACAATATAGCACCACACAGCACCGCACCACACAGCACCGCACCACACAGTAAAGCACCACACAGTATAGCACCACACAGTATAGCACCACACAGTACCACACAGTATAGCACAACACAGAATAGCACCACACATCACTGCACCACACAGTATGGCACCACACAGTATAGCACCACACAGTATACTACCACACAGTATAGTACCACATTGTATAGCACCACACAGTACCACACAGTATAGCACCACACAGTATAGCACCACAAAGTACCACACAGTATAGCACCACACAGTATAGTACTACACAGTATAGCACCACACAGTATAGCACCACACAGTATAGTACCGCACAGTATAGCACCACACAGTATAGCACCACACAGTATAGCACCACACCACACAGCACCGCACCACGCAGTATAGCACCACACAGTATGGCACCACACAATATAGCACCAGACAGTATAGCACCACACAGTACTACACAGTATAGCACCACACAGTATAGCACCACACAGTATAGCACCTCACATTACAGCACCACACAGTATAGCACCACACAGTACAGCACCACACAGTACCACACAGTATGGCACCACACAGTATAGCACCACACAATATAGCACCACACAGTATAGCACCACACAGTATAGCACCACACAATATAGCACCACACAGTATAGCACCACACAGTATTGCATTCACACAGTATAGCACCACACAGTATAGCACTACACAGTATAGCACCACACAGCACCGCACCACAGAGTATAGCACCACACAGTATAGCACCACACAATATAGCACCACACAGTATAGCACCACACAATATAGCACCACACAGCACCGCACCACACAGTATAGCACCACACAGTACCACACAGTATAGCACCATAGAGAATAGCACCACACAGCACTACACCACACAGTATGGCACCACACAGTATAGCACCACACAGTATAGCACCACACAGTATAGCACCACACAGTACAGCACCACACAGTATAGCACCACACAGTACCACAGAGTATAGCACCACACAGTATAACACCACACAGTACAACACCACACAGTATAGCACCACACAGTACAGCACCACACAGTACCACACAGTATCGCACCACACAGTATAGCACCACACAATATAGCACCACACAGTATAACACCACACAGTACAGCACCACACAGTACCACACAGTATCGCACCACACAGTATAACACCACACAGTACAACACCACACAGTATAGCACCACACAGTATAACACCACACAGTACAGCACCACACAGTATAACACCACACAGTACAGCACCACACAGTATAGCACCACACAGTACAGCACCACACAGTATAGCACCACACAGTATAACACCACACAGTACAGCACCACACAGTATAACACCACACAGTACAGAACCACACAGTATAGCACCACACAGTATAACACCACACAGTACAGCACCACACAGTATAGCACCACACAGTACAGCACCACACAGTACCACACAGTTTAGCACCCTACAGTATAGCACCACACAATATAGCACCACAGTATAGCACCACACAGTATAGCACCACATAGTATAGCACCACACAATATAGCACCACACAGTATAGCACCACACAGTATAGCACCACACAGTATAGCACCACACAGCACCGCACCACACAGTATAGCACCACACAGCACCGCACCACACAGTATAGCACCACACAGTACAGCACCACACCATACCGCACAGTATAGCACCACACAGTATAGCTCCACACAATATAGCACCACACAGTATAGCACCACACAGTATAGCACCACACAGTATAGCACCACACAGTATAGCACCAAACAGTATAGCATTCACACAGTATAGCACACACAATATAGCACCACACAGTACCACACCACACAGTATAGCACCACACAGCACCGCACCCACACAGTATAGCACCACACAGTATAGCACCACACAATATAGCACCACGCAGTATAGCACCACACAATATAGCACCACACAGCACCACCACAGCACCGCACCACACAGCATAGCACCACACAGTATAGCACCACACAGTATAGCACCACACAGTACCACACAGTATAGCACCACACATCACTGCACCACACAGTATGGCACCACACAGTATAGCACCACACAGTATACTACCACAAAGTATAGTACCACATTGTATAGCACCACACAGTACCACACAGTATAGCACCACACAGTATAGTACCGCACAGTACAGCACCACACAGTATAGCACACACAGTATAGCACCACACCACACAGCACCGCACCACACAGTATAGCACCACACAGTATGGCACCAAATATAGCACCACACAGTATAGCACCACACAGTACTACACAGTATAGCACCACAGTATAGCACCACACGTATAGCACCACACAATATAGCACCACACAGTATAGCACCACACAGTACAGCACCACACAGTACCACACAGTATAGCACCACACAGTATAGCTCCACACAATATAGCACCACACAGTATAGCACCACACAGTATAGCACCACACAGTATAGCACCACACAGTATAGCACCAAACAGTATAGCATTCACACAGTATAGCACACACAGTACCACACACACAGTATAGCACCACACAGCACCGCACCACACAGTATAGCACCACACAATATAGCACCACGCAGTATAGCACCACACAGTATAGCACCACACAGTATAGCACCACACAGTATAGCACCACACAGTATAGCACCACACAATATAGCAACACGTATAGCACCACACAATATAGCACCACACAGCACCGCACCACACAGCACCGCACCACAGTATAGCACCACACAGTATAGCACCACACAGTATAGCACCACACAGTACCACACAGTATAGCACACACAGAATAGCACCACACATCACTGCACCACACAGTATGGCACCACACAGTATAGCACCACACAGTATACTACCACACAGTATAGTACCACATTGTATAGCACCACACAGTACCAGACAGTATAGCACCACACAGTATAGCACCACAAAGTACCACACAGTATAGCACCACACAGTATAGTACTACACAGTATAGCACCACACAGTATAGCACCACACAGTATAGTACCGCACAGTATAGCACCACACAGTATAGCACCACACAGTATAGCACCACACCACACAGCACCGCACCACGCAGTATAGCACCACACAGTATGGCACCACACAATATAGCACCAGACAGTATAGCACCACACAGTACTACACAGTATAGCACCACACAGTATAGCACCACACAATATAGCACCATAGAGTATAGCACCTCACATTACAGCACCACACAGTATAGCACCACACAGTACAGCACCACACAGTACCACACAGTATGGCACCACACAGTATAGCACCACACAATATAGCACCACACAGTATAGCACCACACAGTATAGCACCACACAATATAGCACCACACAGTATAGCACCACACAGTATTGCATTCACACAGTATAGCACCACACAGTATAGCACTACACAGTATAGCACCACACAGCACCGCACCACAGAGTATAGCACCACATAGTATAGCACCACACAATATAGCACCACACAGTATAGCACCACAATATATAGCACCACACAGCACCGCACCACACAGTATAGCACCACACAGTACCACACAGTATAGCACCATAGAGAATAGCACCACACAGCACTGCACCACACAGTATGGCACCACACAGTATAGCACCACACAGTATAGCACCACACAGTATAGCACCACACAGTACAGCACCACACAGTATAGCACCACACAGTACCACAGAGTATAGCACACACAGTATAACACCACACAGTACAACACCACACAGTATAGCACCACACAGTACAGCACCACACAGTACCACACAGTATCGCACCACACAGTATAGCACCACACAATATAGCACCACACAGTATAGCACCACAGTATAGCACCACATAGTATAGCACCACACAATATAGCACCACAGTATAGCACCACACAGTATAGCACCACAGTATAGCACCACACAGCACCGTACCACACAGTATAGCACCACACAGTATAGCACCACACCCACCGCACCACACAATATAGCACCACAGTATAGCACCACAGTATAGCACCACACAATATAGCACCACACAGTATAGCACACACAGTACCGCACCACACAGAACAGTACCACACAGTACCACACAGTATAGCACCACACAGTATAGCACCACACAGTACCACACAGATCATCACCACAGTATAGCACACACAGAACAGCACCACACAGTATAGCACCACACAGTGCCACACAGTACAGCAGCACACAGTACCACACAGTATAGCACCACACAGTACCACACAGTACCACACAGATCATCACCACACAGTATAGCACCACACAGAACAGCACCACACAGTATAGCACCACACAGTGCCACAGTACACAGCACACAGTACCACACAGAACAGCACCACACAGTACCACACAGTATAGCACCACACAGCACCACACAGATCAGCAGCACACAGTATAGCACCACACAGTATAGCACCACACAGTACCACACAGATCAGCACCACACAGTATAGCACCACACAGAACAGCACCACACAGTATAGCACCACACAGCGCCACACAGTATAGCACCACACAGTACATCAGCACACAGTACCACACAGTATAGCCACACAGTACCACACAGTATAGCACCACACAGTATAGCACCACACAGTATAGCACCACACAGAACAGTATCACACCGTATAGCACCACACAGAACAGCACCGCACAGTACAGCACCACACAGTGTAGCACCACACAGTATAGTACCACACAGTATAGCACCACAGTACCACACAGTATAGTACCACACAGTACCACACAGTATAGCACCACCCAGAACAGCAACGCACATCACAGCACACAGTATAGCACCACACAGATCAGCACCACACAGTATAGCACCACACAGAACAGCACCACAGTATAGCACCACACAGCGCCACACAGTATAGCGCCACACAGTATAGCACCACACAGTACAGCAGCACACAGTACCACACTGTATAGCACCACACACAGTACCACACAGCATAGCACCACACAGTATAGCACCACACAGTACCACACAGCATAGCACACACAGAACAGCACCACACAGCACCACACAGTATAGCACCACACAGTATAGCACCACACAGTATAGCACACACAGATCAGCAGCACACAGCATAGCACCACACAGTATAGCACCACACAGTACCACACAGATCAGCACCCACAGTATAGCACCACACAGAACAGCTCCACACAGTATAGCACCACACAGCGCCCCACACAGTATAGCACCACACAGTACATCAGCACACAGTACCACACAGTATTGCACCACACAGTACCACACAGTATAGCACCACACAGTACCACACAGTATAGCACCACACAGTATAGCACCACACAGTACCACACTGTATAGCACCACACAGTACCACACAGCATAGCACCACACAGTATAGCACCACACAGTACCACACAGCATAGCACCACACAGAACAGCACCACACAGCACCACACAGTATAGCACCACACAGTATAGCACCACACAGTATAGCACCACACAGCACCACACAGATCAGCAGCACACAGTATAGCACCACACAGTATAGCACCACACAGTACCCACAGATCAGCACCACACAGTATAGCACCACACAGAACAGCTCCACACAGTATAGCACCACACAGCGCCACACAGTATAGCACCACACAGTACATCAGCACACAGTACACACAGTATTGCACCACACAGTACCACAGTATAGCACCACACAGTACACACAGTATAGCACACACAGTATAGCACCACACAGTACCACACAGTATAGCACCACACAGAACAGTATCACACCGTATAGCACCACACATAACAGCACTGCACAGTACAGCACCACACAGTTTAGCACCACACAGTATAGTACCACACAGTATAGCACCACAGTACCACACAGTATAGTACCACACAGTACCACACAGTACAGCACCACACAGAACAGCAACGCACATCACAGCACCACACAGTATAGCACCACACAGAACAGCACCACACAGCACAGCACCACACAGTATAGCACCACACAGAACAGCATCACACAGCACAGCACCACAAAACACCACACCACACCGAAGAGCAGCCTCGCCTCCCCTACATAGACCCTCCAACCTTTAGCAATTACATGTTAACAGCTCCTTATGGAGCAGGAGTTTGAGCTGCTTTGAGGCCAGGCTGGGGTAATACATCACAGAGGGGAGAATATGACAGCTATTCTAACATTCAGAGGAAATCCACAAAGAGGCCTTCACACTCAGCTGCAGGCGCAGTATTCAGAATTCCTAATTATGATTTTGGAGAAAGTTGACATTTGGGATTGGATCTCTCCACTCTCGGCCACCCAGCAGGGACCTTGGGATAGGTATACCCCTCAGGGGTCATTCCTCTTCCTACCCTCCTCCTCCTCTTCCTAAGTTAACCCTCCAGACTGCTGCAGCGCTGGCCTCTGTGTGGCTTTCACTTGATGTTTTACAGTAAAATAATTAACAGAGGCTATTTTTTCCTTCAATGGAAGTGTCACGGGCTGCTTGGCAGCGAGAAAGTCTCCTCTCTGTCGTACTCAGGAATAGTGAATCCCCCTCTCACTGAGATGCACAGGGGAGGAAATGAACTGTGGAGCTCAATGGAGACGTATTTCTTCCAGGCTAAATCATACTGGATGAATTATATACTGTAGGTCCCTGTTTGTTTTTATGACCCTCCATACTTCATTGTTCATAAAAGATAAATCATCTTAGCCTTTATTCAAATGTATGTGGATAAATAGGCCAATATATAATTTGTTGTATGTGAAGACTTTTTTGACTGCCATGCCATGGAGCTTTTTTTGTCTTTGGAGCTAAAAAGTCTAGATCAATTTGCCATGCATTCTATTGGATATCATTGTCCATGTCTTTATGAAGACTCGATGAAAGTGGACAGTATGTAATTCACTTGACAACCATGACATGCTGTACGTCTGGTAGAGTTCAACCTAATAATAAACCCCACGAAGGCTCAAAGACATATTTGTCTCCACGTTGTTGAAAAGGCACATTGAGGCCTTTTTGAAGGTGCTTTAAAAGCAATGACTGCTTGAATTGTCAATTTTCTTTCAATCTCCACCCAGACACTCTACCCACAGCATGTAAAATAATACAGTTGTACTGTGTGCAAGTCTGATGATCAAAAATATTTGCCCCAACACTAAGACACTATAAAACATCCGATGCTATTAAAGGAACACAGTACAACTGTGTACCGAAATTACACAACTCTCAAATCACACCTATTGTATGAATGTGACCATACAAAACTCACATGCATCCTAATATATCAAATAAAATAAATGTTTCAGTTTTTGATTTGTTAAAAAAGCTTGAAATATCCAATAAATGTCGTTCCACTTCATGATTGTGTCCCACTTGTTGTTGATTCTTCACAAAAAATACAGTTTTATATCTTTATGTTTGAAGCCTGAAATGTGGCAAAAGGTCGCAAAGTTCAAGGGGGCCGAATACTTTCGCAAGGCACTGTACATATGGATGAGCGATGTCAGAGCGGAACTGACTAAGATACAGTAGAATAGTATAGAAACAGTATATACATATAAGATGAGTAATGCAAGATCTATAAACATTATTAAGTGACATCATAGTCCTCTGTCTGACACCAGTTCGAATCCCAACCGAACTTAATTTCTCATCATATGAAATCACATGAGGTCATCATCTCCATCCCTCAGATCACATGGAATCTCCTTTTGATGAGTGCAGTCTGTCTGTGTGTTCACAGGTGGTGGACTACTCCTAGGTCAAAACCTATACACCTCCATGCCTGGTTGCCCCTCCGCCCAGTGCACCGCAGAGAGCTCATAATTGGCCTTCCACAAGGAATGGAGGACTTTTAGGACGGTGGTGGGTTTGCCAAAGCTTCACTGCAGCTTTCATAGTGCTGCTATTAAGAGCCCCCACACACAACTGAGCCTGAATACAGATGGGAAAGAAGGGATTCCTCCTTAGCTCAACACACAGGTCTGGACTCTATCAATTATCTTCGTTAGACTGTCCATTGCATTACAATGTTCAAATCAAACTTTATTTGTCACATATGCCGAATACTTAGGAGGCGCCAAATACTCATTCTTAGGATATGAAAGTAAATGTCATGAATCTGACAGAAGGTTCTGTGATCCCTAGAGGAACAGTTTAGTGGAGAGATCCCTAATTTAGCCCTCAGCAATCCCAGCTTTGTGGTGTTTAATGCATAAGAGTTACAATGCTGGAGGCCTGGATCCACATGTTCTCTGCAGCCATTTTTTTCGGTGAGTAATTATCATAATAAAAGTGACTGCACTCAGTGACTCTATGGGCACTCACTCGCTCTTTTGAAGGTCTTACA